>NW_006768849.1:36150-59183 GCF_000204055.1 Melampsora larici-populina 98AG31 | reverse complement strand
ACCTCTTTTTCTCTTTTTCATCTTCATCTTATATCCCCCTCAGGACGTTAAAGATCGTGATAGTACTGACTATCTTCGACTAAAGTTCCTAAAAATTATCCTCTATTTTTGATAAAGAATTGTTTTATCAAACTAACGCTGAAGCGTCATCCTAAGGCACTGCTTACGTCTAAACAACGTATTCTCCTTGGAAGGTAGTAAAAGTGATTGCACTTTTATCTTCAGAACTGGCAGCGGTTTTATTCCGCACCTAAGACAGTTATAACTAACAACTATAACTACTTTTAATTACTCACGAAGAATTTGAAAAATAATCTCCCTCTAGTTTCAAGAAATCTTGATTAAAACTAGAAAGAATACATTTTGTGAGTATCTTTCAACTCTGAACTAACTAGTATTCACCTTACTTGTAGTCTCAGGTTGACAATTGGGGGCCTCATCTTTACAAATACCTTTTTCTTTTTCTTTTGGAAAAACAAAGACAAATCGAACTCGAAACCTTTCTTTTTAATCAATTATCAAACTGACACATCAAAAGCAAGTTCGATATTGATCCAAATAGAATCGCGCATTTTTATAGCTTTTCGATCTTTTCCTCGAAAGCAACAATTTCTTATCAACCTACAGACGTTGGAGCTCTTCAGTTGTTAGAAGAACTCCCTTTTTTCTCGTTCCAACAGGAAAATCCTTTTACGGACGAAGCATACCACCAGTCGTTCGGAATCCACGTTTTAAACGTTAATCACCCGTTTCTACAACTTTACGCTAGTTTAAACGATTTAGACAACGACATTTGGATTGAGGATCTGCTTTAACAAACTCAAGAAATCGATTATAAAATAGTAAGTTAACTATTACTATCTCATAGACATTTGGTTTAGTTCGAGAGCTCTAAGAGAGATCGATTTTAACAATCCTTTTAAACTGGGTCTTCCGTGTTCGATTCGAAACAGTGAACGTAGACGAAGTTCGTACCTTAGCACCTTACAACCCGGCAGACGAAGACCTCCTAGACTACGAAGAGGCAGGAAGTGAGTCATTCGAAGACTCGTACATAACTCTATAGCTTCCATAAGTACCAGTGGCTTACGGCTCTGCTTGTGTGACGTAGTGGAACATCAACCGAACGATCAGCGAAGTATCGCTCCGTCTACAGCACCAGCTTCGGCGACAAAGAATCGCTACGCGAAGCCAGCACCGTTGAAACTACGTACGGCAGATCCGTTTCGAAGCCAAAAGACTTCACCTCGCGAGCCAAGACCAGTGTCACTACTAGAGTTCCAAGCGTCCTTTGGTAGAAAAGGTACCGCCACTCAGAATCAGTATCATCCACGTAAGAACAATCTTTTAAGAAAGAAATCTTGTAAAATTTGACCTTTTAGACACAACCAACATACTAATACCCTGATGGCTCCCACCACTAGAAGCGGCTCCTCGCGAGCACCCAGCGTTGCAGACGCAACAACTACGGTCGGCGATGATGATCGACGAGGTTCCCAACCTCCAGTCAGCAGTCGAAAGCCAAGCACCTCCACCACCACCTCCAAAAGGAGTAAGACGGCCCCTCACGATAGAAGAGACCGACTTACTCCTGATGCACAGAGCGAACTACGACGTGTGGGAACAGGCCAAGACCCAGAAAGATCGAGCAGCCTTCAAGAAAGCGACACTCAAAGGCAAGGCCTCTCACAGACAACTGTCCAAACTGATGGGCTTCAAGTATCTAATGGAGCATACCAACAGTTGGAACCCAGCGATCTGGGATTGGAATACTTTCGAGCTCAGAGCGAAAGGGAAACCTCCATCCTCGGACCCCCATCCACGTCGAAATCAAACCAGTTCTCGCCAAGGGAATTCCAACGGCGAACTAGTGATTCAACTCATCAGAGAGGCAGGCAAGGCAGTGAGGAACTAGACCTCACCATTCTCCCTTTAGATCAAGAACTTATCAATCCTGTATTTCATCACCTGAAAATGTACCTTGACCCCATTGTATGTAATCAGGACAAGTTGTTTAATGAAATAAAAACCATGTTGTCACTCGTTAAAAGTCGTGATGCGAATAGAAGAATTGATGTGATTGATAAAACAATTGCTGAGCTGATTAAGAACGTGAATGATCAAGTAAAAACGTTGAATCAAATAGGTTTAGTAGTAAAGAAAGCATCTGAGAACATGACAGAAACTAAGCAAGGTCTGCATAAATGGACAACTGATGCTATCGAAGCTATAGACAATGCAATGGCTGGTACACGTCAACTGCTTGTGGATAATAATCAGAAGCATTTAGACGACCAAACCAGGGAGATTAATAAGATGGTCCATGTTCTCAACAACAACATGAGAGCTACAAATGATACTATCCGCGAAAACAGTGAGAACCAACAGCCCACGGAACAATTCACAAAGAAAACACATGATCAGCTAGCAAACATGAATGGTATTATGAAACAATTGCAGACATCTGTGAATAAGCAAGATGAAGAACTTACACTTATGCGTTCTCATAATGAAGAAGTTATCAAGTTGCTGTCTAACCTCACCCTTGAACAATTAAGACATGATCAGGTAAGACCATTAGAAGTAGCTGCTGCAGCTAATCAACGCCAGACACCACCACACATGACAATGCGTCCAGTAATAGAGTCACACGACAGAAAGCTCCCAACCATTGAAACTGTGCAGGTGTCACAGCAATATGAACATACTGAGGAAGAAGTAGAGTGGTCTCGAAATGTGGAATCTCTTGGTAAAACCGAGAAAGGGAAAAACCGAGAAATAACAATTAAACATGAAACTCCTCCTGATAACGAACTCACTATGTATAACTTGCTGAAAAAGGAAGTGCCAAATAGTAAAGACTGGCCGAAATTCAGCGGCGAAGGCGAGTATAACCACATGACCTTCATAGAATGGGTAGATCATGTTAAACAATCTATGCATGTACCAGATGCGCTCATCACTTCACGCATGGGTTTAGCTTTAACAGGGCTAGCCCAACTTTGGTTTCTAGAAAAGAGAAACGAAGGAAGTTATACTTGGGACGAGTGGAAAGTACATATCATAGCTAAGTTCGGTACCAGAAATTGGAGGCGGAACATGCAATCTGCGTTTGATAAAGACTTTTTCAACGCAAGGGTAAATGCGGAACCAGTGAAATGGCTGGTTACACAGAAAAAGCGGTTACAAGCAGCTCAACCAAGTATATCAAAAGAGGAAGTGATTGACAAAATCCTTGAGCAATGCACAGGTGATCTGGATCACGCAGTAAGAAGTAGGCTTGGTACAGAGGACGACTTTGTACGGTTTACTACCATATTCGAAGAAGTGGTACGCCGTACTTCCATTGGTAGACAAAGACCTTTGAACAAACCAAACTTGGACTGGAAGACCCAAGCAACATCTGGTAGCAGTGCAGCCACAAAGCCCAATATTGCAAAACCACCGGTAGTAAGAGTACCAGGTAAGTGTGATACATGCGGGAGCACAGAATCAGGACATGATTTTAGAGCCTGCAGGAGAAAAAGTAAGAATATCAATGTGATTGAAGGAGACTGTGCCTCAGAACCACACACACCTACAGGAGAAGAGTTGGAAATTATTTTCAATGACGATCATGACTCTCTATACGACGACGGCGAGTACAGAGTAGTTCAAGACGATTCCTTGCAAATAGCAGATATCTCGCATCTAGAAGAAGAATTCCGAGTTATGGATATCTCATGTTTGGAAGAAACAAAATCTACATACCCAATTTTTATCCCTCGAAGGAAAACCCTGATCCAGTTAGGCAGCCCTTTTTTAACAACTATGTGCAATAGTTGGAAGATCAATATGTTGATAGATACTGGAGCGTGCAATTCCCTCATTACCCCTCGCATCCTCAACAACATATGGCCCAGTTGGGAAAGGGATATTAAGTCAGCACCGAGAAAAAACTACTTCAGTGCTTCGGGCAGCTTGACAGCCATAGGCGAGATAACATTACCAATCCAATTTGTACATGACACAAGTCCTTGCGTACTTATGATTGACTTTGTTGTAATATCTGATGCAAGAAACGTAGAGATTATCTTGGGCGCAGACATGATGAATAGTTACGGTATGAGCATCTCGTATGCAGATAACATTGAGTTAAGAATATCAGGAATGACTACCGTATTTGTACCTATACATGAATCTAAGATTATAGGCCGGACGTTCGACAGTACAATCATCAGAGCTATAGAATCTTATAATGAAGAAATAGACATATCAAACATACAAGCAGAAGCTGGGATACCACAAAAGTGGCACAGTGGACTGGAAAGTAAACAAATCAGCGACGCCCGCCAGATGAAGTCTAGGCCAGCTGCAGGTAAAGCCCACCTCATGGGACAGCACAGTCTTACAACGGTAATTGCCGCGAGTCAAGAAGTTAAGTGTCTCCTGGATAGTGGCGCATCATGCTCAGCAGTGGGAGAAGCCTTTATCTCTAAGATAATACCTGACTGGAGAGAAAAATTACTTCCAAAAAGTAACACAACCTTTAGGGGTTGCGGCGAGACACTTCGAGCAATAGGAATATTAGAAGTTCCACTTATTTTTCCTCATACGGATGGCTCGGTTAGAATAAAACCTGAGTTCGTAGTAATGGAGAACGCCACACCTCAGTACTTCATTCTAGGAGATGATTTCCTGTCTTTATACGGCATTGATATTATCCACACGCGAGAGAAATACTTTACTATTGGAAATGAAAACAAGAAAAAGAAGTTTGCGCTCATTCAAGAAAAACAACTACTGTCCATCTTGCAAGAGGCGAAATCTTCAATGTTTACTCTAGGTCGAGAAATAAAAAACCGTATTATCTCAGGTGAAAATCTGAATGATGAGCAAACAAATCAAATCCAGTCGATTGTAGAAAAATTTTACGATACATTTGGACTGGGAGAAAATAAAATAGGAAAGATTACAAAATACGAGGTGGAAATCAGACTCACCGTTGATAAACCATACCCTCCTATATTACGTAAAGCAGCCTACCCAGCAAGCCCCAGAAATCGTGCAGAACTAGAAGTACACATCCACGAACTTGTCAAACTTGGAATTCTCCGTAAAGTCCAGCAAAACGAGGACGTGGAGATTACTACACCATGCGTAGTGGCTTGGCACGGAGGAAAATCACGTGTATGTGGTGACTTCCGGGCTTTGAATGCGTACACGGAACCGGACAGATACCCCATGCCCAGAATCGAGCAAGTCATTACCAATCTAGGAAAATCAGTGTACATTACCACAATGGACCTGATGAAAGGATTCCACCAGAATATGGTAGCAGAGAGCAGTAAGAAATTTCTGAGAATTATCTTACACCTTGGGATATTTGAATATCAACGTATGCCGTTCGGTATTAAAAACGCGCCAGCATTCTTCCAAAAGATGATGGACACAGAATTTCACGATGAACTACGAGACGGACACGTAATAGTTTACATCGATGATATTATTGTGTTTCACGAATCTTGGGAAGATCATTGCAAAACTTTGACTTCCATTCTTGCTAAACTCAAACAACTAGGAGCCACAGTTTCGTTAGATAAATGTAAATTTGGATTTCACGAAGTTAAAGCCCTAGGACACATTGTCTCCGGCTTGACCTTAGCAATTGATCAGAATAAAGTAGCAGCAGTAATACATAGACCTTTACCGAGGACAGTTAAAGACATACAAAGCTTTTTAGGCTTCTCTAGTTACTACCGAATGTACTTGGAGAATTACGCAAAAATTACGTTCCCATTATACTACCTGCTTAAAAAAGGAGTTGAATTTACAGTCACAGAAGAAAGGGCTAGAGCATGGAATAATGTTAAACAGTTACTTACAACGGCACCTTGCCTTTTACAACCTGATTTCTCAAAGCCTTTCATATTATATGTAGACGCCAGTTTCTTAGGCCTGGGAGCGGCATTACACCAAAAACAAGTAATGAAGGGTAAACTAGTCAACGGACCAGTATGTTTTATCTCTAGACAGCTTAAAGAGAGCGAAAAGAGATACGGAGCGCCTCAGCTGGAATGCTTAGCCCTTGTGTGGGCACTAAACAAACTTCATTATTACCTTGACGGGATATATTTCGAAGTCATAACTGATTGCCAGGCGATAAAATCCCTGTTGAACACAAAGACTCCGACAAGACACATGCTTCGGTGGCAAATGGCTATACAAGAATATAAATCCTACATGACAATAACTCATAGACCAGGAATATTGCATAGCAACGCCGACGCTCTAAGCAGAATGGCGATGCCTAATAATTCCGACAATCCAGCATGGGAAGCAGAAGACGAGAATCGGGACATACCAGTGATGGGTCTAAGTTTGAGCGAACTCTCAGATGAATTCTTCCAACAAGTCGAGGAGAGTTACAAACAAAACCCAAATACTCTTACTCTAACAAAAATCTTCAGTTTAGAACATAAAGACGTCACTTTAGAAAGCACATTGGAACCTGAATGGAAGGAACCTTTCACAGAAGGTAAATTTGCCATGATATCGGGACTGATCTATTATAAGGAAAGACACACAAACGTCCTAGTCGTGTGCAGCAAAGAGAACATAGAGCAACTGTTAGCGGTTTGCCATGATGACTTCATGTCTGGTCACTTAAGCGAAGAAAGAGTTGTCCACAGAATGAGCTCTACGGCATGGTGGCCAGAGTGGAAAAAAGACATACAACAATATGTAGATTCGTGCGAAAGATGCCAGAAAGCCAACCGACAAACAGGCAAGAGGTTTGGATTACTCCAAAGAATTGAAGAGCCAAAATTTCCGTGGGAAGTCATCAATATGGACTTTGTGACAGGATTGCCGCCTGCAGGACATGATAGCACTAATAGCGTGCTAGTCATAGTTGACAGATTCTCCCGACGAGCAAGATTTATCCCGTGCCACAAGGAAATAGATGCTACGAGTACAGCACTATTGTTCTGGCAGCACATCATAACTGACAGCGGCCTACCAAGGATAATTATTAGTGATCGTGATCCTAAGTTTACATCAGAATTCTGGAAAGGACTGATGAAGCTTATGGGCACAACGCTAGCAATGTCTACAGCTTATCATCCTCAGACGGACGGACTAGCCGAAAGAATGATCCAAACATTTGAAGATATGCTTCGTAGATACTGCGCATTTGGGCTAGCCTTCAAAGATAAAGATGGCTTTACCCACGATTGGAGAACACTTCTACCAGCGTTAGAAATGGCGTACAATACTAGTGTACACAGCACAACGGGTAAGACGCCTTTTGAAATCGAAAGAGGATATAATCCCCGAACTCCAAAAGACATGGTCAGGGATAAAACTATACAAGTTCACCCGACGTCACTCAGCTTCCATGATATGTTGTCAAAAGCCAGGGAACATGCTAGAAGCTGTATTGATGATGCGGTTAAATACAACAAACACCGATGGGATAAAACTCACAAAGAGCCAGAATTCGCAGTAGGCGACAAAGTATTAGTATCAACGGTTAACTTTAACAATATACAAGGACCGCGTAAGCTGAAAGACTCCTTTGTAGGACCATTTATAATCATTAAACTACACGGTCCAAATGCGGTAGAAGTTTTGTTAACAGGTGACTTTGCCCGAAAACACCCAACCTTCCCAGTTTCTCTATTAAAACACTTCAAAGAAGCAGAACCAGGCAAATTCTCTAAGCGTACTCAAATTGAGGAAGTTGTACCGTTTGACGACGAAGCTCCTAAAAGTATACTTAAAGTATTAGACCAAAAGAGAGTGAAGTTGAGCGGTAAAGAAGTAAGATTGTATCTTGTCAGATACAAAGGGAAACCATCTGACCAAGATGAATGGCTCCCAGAGGATAAAATAGCCAATGCATCACAGGTTCTTAGAAAATTCAGAATAGAAAAGAAAAACTCCTCCTGATCTTTTCTTTTTTCCGACCCCGGTGAGTGTCAACTGTAAGAGGTTCTGCAGAGCAGAACCCCTACCTAGTTGACAAAGATACAAACAAATGGTTGAACCATTATCAGAAAACAGACTTATAAAAAAGAAAAAAACCTACATCGCTATCACTCAGTGTCAAGAGTGTATAACTTAGAATAAAAGACTTTTTACATTAAATTAACATACTAAAACTATACTTAATAAGTTATGTTTAACAAAACATTGTCCAAGTAAAAGTGAGGTAAGTAACCAAAAGAGTAGTTATCGAAACAACTAAGAAACAAAAGATAAGGGTCCGGTCAATTAAACAAACCCTGACCAGGCAAACCCTTAACTACAACTATCATCAGCATATTTGACTGGACTAGGCAGCAACAATCATATGATGTAATCAAACCCTGAAAGTTCATCAAGAGAACACTCGCTGAACCAGGTATATAAAATATGAGCCTACTTCAAAGGAATGGAAAATCATCTTTTTACCACGCACAAATTTAAAACCACCTTTTCAAACAAACTCACTGTTTTAGAAAGATCCACTTCGTATTATTCCTTTTTCACTCATCTGTCCAAGACTTACAGTTATACATTAGAAACTTACTTACTAGCTTCTTTCGTATCAAACTCGCGTCTCGGCCAGACCTCTTTTTCTCTTTTTCATCTTCATCTTATATCCCCCTCAGGACGTTAAAGATCGTGATAGTACTGACTATCTTCGACTAAAGTTCCTAAAAATTATCCTCTATTTTTGATAAAGAATTGTTTTATCAAACTAACGCTGAAGCGTCATCCTAAGGCACTGCTTACGTCTAAACAACGTATTCTCCTTGGAAGGTAGTAAAAGTGATTGCACTTTTATCTTCAGAACTGGCAGCGGTTTTATTCCGCACCTAAGACAGTTATAACTAACAACTATAACTACTTTTAATTACTCACGAAGAATTTGAAAAATAATCTCCCTCTAGTTTCAAGAAATCTTGATTAAAACTAGAAAGAATACATTTTGTGAGTATCTTTCAACTCTGAACTAACTAGTATTCACCTTACTTGTAGTCTCAGGTTGACAGGTTCCCTGAGAAATATTCCTGTGTATGCATGCTTCCGAGTCACCCGGCTGTGTCTTTGGATTCATGAAGCAAGTGATCAACTCGATCCGAGGTCACGGGGCTGATCGTCTTGTTACATTTTGCATGCCAGTTCGATCTCCAATATGTCTGAGATCTCCAATATCGACGCAACTACCAGATTCGACGAAATGGACCTCGACTCGGACCTCACCGACCTATCCGATATCGAACAAACTGTGTTGCCCAGGTACGTCCTCAATCATCGTCCCGTAGGCCACTTGCGAGGTGCTAACACTCCCAACAATCTGACAGCCTGCTTACCGCCTCCATTCCTGTTGCACCACTGGTCCCAAACGCGAACCACCCTGCCAAGCCTCCTGGCAGGAGGCCCTTGAAGAAGAAGGGTGGTAGTAAAACCCAAACGAAGCCGAAGCCGCGTTCGCACTTTATCCCACCTCACCTAATCCCTGACGTCGCCGCGCATGAATTTCCCAGCGTCTATCGCCGACGAGCCCAAGTCGCCGAGTACCTTCACCGCATATTCAAGAAAGCGACCATCATTCCCGTTGATTTTGACCTCGCCGTGGCCTACTTTCTCCAACAAACCGATCACCTCAAGCTCGGTGATATCCGAGCTTCGGTTGAGAAGATCACTGCCGACTACTCAATTCTTGATCCATTGACTGGTCGACAGGAGAGCCTCCGACATTGCACCCAGTACATCAACCAGGTCATAGCTGATTACGATGCTCATCCAAATTTGCCACTGCCTTTCGCCCTCCGCTACCCGAACCTGGCTGCTCTTAATCAACTGGCAATCGACCGCACCAAGGACCCACAAATTGTTGGTCAAGACTCAGCTGTTGTTTTGTTGATGTGGCCAACCGCGCCGTCGCTGTGGCTGTTCCCCCAAAAGACAGTTTAACAGCTTCAACGCTCAGTGGCACGGTAAGTCTTCCTGGCTATTATTTTGGTATGCAAGAGGCTGAATTTCATCATGAATAGGAAAGGGGACGACTTGCCTTGGCAGGCGCAGCGATCGTGAACGATACACCTGTGTTTGCAGGTCCCATGACCCTCGCAACATCACTCCGAACGACCCACGACCCCACAGCGACTCCTCCTGTTTTTTCTAGCCCCTTCGAAGTTTCTTCGACCGCCAGTTCGCGCCTAAGCGGGGCGAAGTCCGTCTACAACGAGGTCCCTGGTGTTACCACGGGTGTTCTATCTTCCCAGGTGGTTGGCTATGGTAGATACTCGGTGCGTTCGTTTTTCAACCTCTTTCAACCTCCACATCGCTCATCTGCTAACTTTTCCACCTGCAGGACTTTTCCACAGGCATGTCAGACACTCAGATGGCCCTGGGCCGCGCTCGGCAGGGTCATCCTGAGTCTGATTGGGCCTCCAAAGAGGTCTCCCAGTTCAACCTCGCCGCGATGATACAGATGGGCAAGGAGCACTCTTTCCAACGCGATGCAGAAGACCGTATCGAATCCGAGCTGATTTGGCACAATGAACAAGCTCGCCTCATCATCAAGGCATTTCAACCCAATTCTTACACCGCCGCCACCAATTCCCTCCAAGTTCTCATTAATAGTGGCACCCCTGGCGTCTCCAAATCGATCAGGGGCCTCATTAACCCCATTGGCCTGGGCAAGTATTTGGTTCAATGGTTGGTCTTTCCACTTACGCTGACGCCTGGCTTGCTTTCATAACGCGCAGGAAGGCATGTTATGTTTAATATGCAAGTCGACCACCATCGAGATGGCCACAATGCGACTTTATTCGCTTCGGCAAACTTCTTTGGCCAACATTACGCTGGAGGCGAGCTAATCTTGAATTACCTAGGCTACGCTGTTTGTGGGGCCCCAGGATATTCAGTCCATGGGGCCTTTGACATCCTGATGCATGGTGTCAGCAAAATCACCTGCCTTCCGAACAAAAACAATGAGCCTGCACAGCGCATCTGCATGGCCATCTATAGTCATGCAGATGTCTTTGCAGGCGCAGCGCGCTTTTCAGGGATGAATCAATCACCCAAAGTGTTCAGCGACAGCCGCCTTTGGATTCCATTCTATCCAGGTGGGTTTGCCTTGGCCAGTTGTATTCAATCCTTCTTTGATGAGCAAAAGCGCTTGTACGCAAAATATCTGGCAGAGCGGCGCGCTCGCTGGCAGAGCGGCGCGCTCGCTGCCTCTTCTTGTGCAAGCACCTCGACCTCTTTGTAGGTTTTAATCTTTCAGCGTTTTTCCTTCCTCTATTGCGTTTGAATGTTTTGCTATGTATGAAATCACACGCATTCAATATCATGTGACATCTCTTTGTTTGGACCGCTTTGTTTGGGTTCCGAGTTTTCGCATGATGAATGGCATCAAACCTTCTCCAGAGTGATCTGCATAAGGTGTACAGATTGTTAAGATATTTTTTTATTCATTCAGCCTAAGCGTGTGCTGACCTATTTGCGCCCCTCAACTTTAATCTTTCCAAACAATCCTCCCTCTTACTTTCTTCCTTTTGATGAGTTCATGTGGTTTGGCCACTTCCTTCTTTTGAAGCATATGGTATATCGCATCCTGATATTGCAGTTGGCTTGATTTGAATGATATACATGCATAGTTTGACACTTGATATGTGAACATGCAAAGATTGTTCCAATACCTTTGAGCGATAAGAACTATGATTGCAGTATTTGGCCACTCAATGGCGATTGATCGCCAGGTTCGAGTCATCATTGCCTCTCTGTGAAGCATATCAATTGCCATATGTTTGATTGCAAAACTACCTCAACATATAACTTCGCCCTCCCCTCTTGCCTTCCACAAGGGCCTTCCTCACTTTTAACAACCTCGACAAGCAGGTCATTTCGGTATAGACTTCTATCTCTTTCCACTTCCACCTTTTGGCCCAAGCTCATTCATCAACCATTTCTTTCTCAACCTAGAAATTGTATATCTTGTCGCTTGTAGGCTCTGGTTTCGACCAGTTTACCCAATCCACTTTGCCCAGTGAGATTCTTCATTTGGAATCATGTTTGCTTTGCTAGATCTAGAGTACTAACAAAAGCCTTTGTGCATTCCATATCGTCCAGCTGGACCCCTGACCCTTAGAACCTTAGAAAGACAACACCCTCATCCCTTCAAGCCCCCAGGCCAGCTGGGTACTCATAAGCTCAAGCCATGAATCAAGCGGTTCGGTACGAGGTCAAATCGTTGGCCGATATACCCTCGCGTCGTCAAACCGAATTGCACCCAATGCTGCCACCTTTTCCTGGAGCGCCCCCAGAGGTGCTTCTAGGAGAAGACCAGTGCTTTGCCTGCGCCGGATTTGGTCATCGCCAAATTGCTTGTCCTGAGAAAAAGAAGAAGAAAAGGGTCATAGTCATCAACATTGAACCTGAGGAGGTCGCGCCGAAACCAAAACACAAAAAACACGAGGGGTTTCGCGAATATCGTGTTGTTCAAGTCAGACCAGGCGTCGCCAAGCCTTATAGCATCAAAACGCTTTGGCCATCTTTGGCAAAGGATGACTGCGATGAGGCCTTTCCTTCCCTCAACGCGCCTTCTTCTATTGCTGGCCCCAGCGCTCCAGGGGGCTCATCTGGCTCTTCTTCAGCCACTCCAACTGCGCCTGCTGGATTGGCAGGCAAGTAAGTAATGTTTCCCTGAATTACTTACTCGCTTTATCTACCCATGACCTATTGTCTAACGCACCCCCACTTCTAATACCAGCATGTCAACTTCCACTTCCCTTCCCAGAAACCCTGCCCCATCCAGAGAATGGTCAGCCACGCTTCTTTCTCTGGGTATAACTCTTACTGCTGCTAACTTATCCCAAGTTGATTTCACAAAGGCTTGATGAGCGTCAAAAAGGACTGGCTCGCGCAAAGATCATTAAGGATGAATTGTGTAGACATCGCTCTTGCAGCGCCTTGGAGCTCAAGGATGTGATTTACTAGATTGCCTATAATTGTATGAGATTACCTATGATATGCCTTTCATCATCCTCCTAAGCAATGCCTATGATACAATTGTATGACCCAAACCAGATCGAATGTCAGTATTTTAAATATATATATCATGATGCCTCTTGCCCTGACTTGCGTCCAACCTTCCTTGGTTAGTTACATTATAAGCACTTGCTTTCATGATGATGTTGAAATGAAAGCTCTTGTCAACATTGGTTTTTGCATTTCTTTAACCTTGATATTTAAAAATGTCAGTTTACATTATACATATGATTAACACATCATATGAGTTTCTGAGGAATGATTATGAATTGAGAGGCAAAATTATTAAAACAACAAATGAGTTTACAAGCGCAAGTGTAAATTTCAGAGTGATTTGAAATGTGAATGCCACATGTCACTTACAAACTGATGTGAACATACAGTCATTGAACATTTTATGTTTCCATTTAATTGAAATGTGTGTTTAACATGGTTAGGTATAATCATCCTTCAACCTCTATAAGAGATGGGCATGTGGAGATGCACATGTGTACTGTTTTGATTGAGTACTTAATAACTTTTTTACCACACCTCCAAATGCAAAGTAGTTCCCAAGTGTGGTTTACCCCTGGAACAACAATTGCTTCAAGTATTCAGGTGAGGATGTGGAGTAAGTGATGAATGTGTACTTTCTTAATAACTTTGTGGCCACACCTCTTAATGCAATTTGGACACTTGCAAATGACTCCAGGATGTGGTTTACCCCTGGGTCAACTCTTTCTTCAAGTAGCCAGATGGGCATGTGGAGTAATTAAAGTACATGTGTACTTTACTCGAGTTGACCAATGCCCCCCAGGAATAACATAACACTTAATAATTTTGTGGCCACACCTCTTATTGTGATTTTGACACTTGCAAATGTTTCCCAGGTGTGGATTACCCCTGGGACAACACTTTCTTCAAGTATTCAGGTGAGTATGTGGAGCAAGTAATTACATGTGTACTTTACTCGAGTTGACCAATGCCCCGCAGGAATAACATATCACTTAATAAATTTTGGCCACACCTCTTTTTGCCATTTTGACACTTGCAAATGATTCCCAGTTGTGGTTTACCCCTGGGACAACTCTTTCATCAAGTAGCCAGGTGGGCATGTGGAGTAAGTAATGGACATGTGTACTATTTTACTCGAGTTGACCAATGCCTGCAGGAATAACATATCACTTAATAACTTTTTCGCCACAGCTCCCATTGCCATTTTGACACTTGCAAATGATTCCCACTTGTGGATTACCCCTGGGACAACACTTTCTTCAAGTATTCAGGTGAGTATGTGGAGCAAGTAATTACATGTGTACTATTTTACTCGAGTTGACCAATGCCCCCCAGGAATAACATAACACTTAATAATCTTGTGGCCACACCTCTTATTGTGATTTTGACACTTGCAAATGTTTCCCAGGTGTGGATTACCCCTGGGACAACACTTTCTTCAAGTATTCAGGTGAGTGTGTGGAGCAAGTAATTACATGTGTACTTTTTTACTTCAGTACACATATGCCTGCAGGAATGCCATAACACTTAATGACTTTTTGGCCACACCTCCCAATGCCAATTGGACACTTGCATAAGTTTCCCAGGTGTGGTTTACGCCTGGGACAACACTCTCTTCAAGTTTTCAGGTGAGTATGTGGAGTAAGTAATGTAATGTGTACTATCAAGTGGTGGGTATGTGGAGTAAACAAGTAACATGTGTACTATGTTACTAGAGTAGAGACATGCCAGCAGCAAGCACATATTCCTTAATATATTTATATTGTTTTCACCACTTCCATAATTTATTTCTGACCACTGGAACTCCATGCAAGACCCAAATTACCATTTATGTACCCCTTGATGTATGTGCCACCACAGTTACACACTTGAAGTCAAGATGACTATACATCCAAAAAAATGCGGACATTTTGGTCAAAATGCAGTGTATTATTCCAGAGTTACATTACACATCCTTGACCTGAGCTTAATCACAGTATAATTACTATTATACAATAGGTCTATTTTGCTTATTTAAAATATGCAAAGAAAAATCTTGAATATACTAATTTATTGAAATATTTCCCCAAAACCTTGTGTCCAGAAAAACCCTTCACTATTGAGTGTTGCAGAGATCACTCAATAGTATAAGCTCAAACTATTCATATGAGTATGACACTTGATTGCAGTTGCCAAAAAGTTAGTTGACTATTGGAGAAGACAAAGGGGTCGCAGCCAGGGGTCGAACCAAGGTGCTGAACTGGCGCTTTCCATTTAGTGAAGGGGCGCCATGCCTGCCTACCTCCCAGCCACAGGACCCATAGCAGTTATCAAGCTGTTAGAGCCGAAACACGCTGGGTTAGAAGCGCAGTCGATGCCTATTTCATTTTGTACTTTGGTGATGAGTTTTCCAATGTCCCCCATTGTCAACCATTGACCAATATCAAACCAAAGTAGCCAAAATGGAACCGAAAGCGTCTTCATCCTGACTTTACGCCCACTCAACCATCGAACTCGGCAGACGCGAATATGTGGACAATCGTGACCGATAACTTTTGCTAAGTGATGCGGCTTCAAGCCTTTATGCAAGAAGATCGAATAATGAACCTGCCACTACTTCAATAGGCGAAGCAAGTCTCACCTCACCGCATCGGACTTACATGTCAAGTAAAATTGAGTAATTTTACTTGGCTTTGGAGATCTTCCCAGTTCTGCCTGGCTCCAAACATTATGTAAGCAAAATGAACTGACTTGGTGTTCAATCCTTCCAAATCCGCCTTTGAACCTTAGCTCAAATCAAAGACAACATGCAACTTAATATAATGCGTCCGTAAGTCTTCGGCCACCCATTCAATGTAGGAGGGTGAACTGACTTGGTATGCAAACATTCCAAAGCCGCCTTGGAACCTTGGCTCAAATCGACAGTCGACATGCATTTCAAATCAATTGTGCGTAAGTCATCGGTCAAGCCTTTTGCCAGCCAGTGCAAACATTCCATAGGCCAATATATATGGAAAAGGCAAGGACGCTCAATATTAATGATTCTTATAATTTAATACACTTGTCATTTTATCCCTCCTTCTATTAATTGATATCATATTTCACTCAACTTTCGAAGCTGATCATGCCATCTCACCGTCGCATTCCAGGCCTACAAAGCAATGCCAGGGCCCCAAAGGCAAGGACGCCCTTGCAACAACAACTTCTTGATCTCCAAGAGAAGGACGACAGGCATGCTGAAGCCTCGCATGCGGCACGACTACGCCGCTTTACAGCCAATCCAATCCTGCCACAGGTTGAGGATCCCCCCGATTTGCCAATACCCGCGCACATCATGGACGAGTGGCAAGCCGACGATGCCGAACCAGGCGAAGTCGACGCCGGTGAGGACGAGATTGACTTGAACCAGTTCATGCCATTTCGATTCCCAACAGGGCCTTCCAATGATGAAGTCAACCCGGTTTTAGAGGCGCTCCGACGGGAACAGCATCTATCTAATCGCCGAAAACATGAAGATCGATGGGCTTGGCAATATGCCCTCATGCTGCCGACTTTTCTTCGGTGTCGACTTGCAACATCTAATTGGGGAGATGAGGCGCGATGGAACCACGATTTCAGGCCTCCCTGCAACTGCGCGCGCAGGACCGAGCGAGATGTTGATTTAATAGATATATTAAGTGTGTTTATGTTGATATTCTGCCTCAATAGGCTTGAGCGAAAATTCTGACTGGTCGGATCTTTAACAGGTCGCAGACGAGTCAAGATATCATTCTGCAAGTCATGTGATGTGTCAGACACAACCTGACTACTGCAATTGGGATACATTGCAGCATCGCCATCTCAACCCCGGACCGCATTTTCTGTTCGCCTGATGAAACACCATCACGCTGTCTGGTTACGATTTGCAGTCGGAACACAGGGTTTCTGTGATGCGCTTGATGACACTTTGGACGATCACAGTCCCTTGATTTTAACGTCAAAAATGCAGGTGGGTGATAACTTTACTCAATTCCCAAATCCAAATAACACGTTTTTCTTACTTCACGTCCTCCTCACCTCAGCCTCGGGATTGGCGACAGCCTTTTACAGAGGCAATAGATGCGTACCGCGCTATCATTATGCAGATACGCAAAATCGAACATGAACGTCTTCGCCTCAGCAAGCTGGGGATTCTGGCGGTGAACTGCCCCAAATGTTTTGGTCCCCCAGTCGGCACGACTCAAACCGACGAAGCGCGCGTGGTGGTCTGTTTAGATGGTAATTTCCAGCACAAGCGACATGCCAAACACTGCAGACATTATTCGGGTTCCCCAAGTGGGCAGGGAAAAATGATTGGGAGTATGATTTGTCATAAAATGGTCTATCACTCCACACCTGAGGAGAGAACGATGGTGATATGGTTAGCTAAGTAGCTGTTGGTAATCATGAGCTCAACTACTTCACTGACCCAGCGTGCATTATCATCAGGACAAGTTATTCATATGTAATACATGCTGTAACTTCTTTCAGATTGAAAAAAGCTTCCAAAAGATTGACTACATACACTGACTCAATGTTTTGGTGTGATCTCATCAACTCAACTGCATGTAACACACTTTCTGTTACTAAGACATAGCTTCAACAATATTGCCTGAGCAGCTACAGAATTATATGTAGTGAATTTTTGGGAAAAAAATTTCAAAGTCGAAAAAGTTACATGTGGTATAACATGTGATTTATTTATTCTGATGGGCAAAAAACTGAGCAGACCTGTATGTACATGATAGACAACTATTGACTTAGCTTGCTGCACATATGTAGTGTGGGTGAAATGGCCCAGGTGTGCAGTATTAGATTCTTTTATGAAAAACTGTACTATTAATCATTTTCCTCTGCCAAATTGGGGAAGTTGAATGATGTTTACAGTGAAAGCAAGTGTGGAAATTCCTGGTTTCAATCCACCTAGGCCGCAAATGTTTCTCGATCCAAAGCTAGTGGCAGCAAAGGCACGATTTATGGGACACAAAGGAGAGAACAATGGTGATATGGTTAGCTAAGTAGCTGTTGGTAATCATGAGCTCAACTACTTCACTGACCCAGCGTGCATTAGGACCCTTGTACTGAGGCGCATACTACTGCAAATGATGTGAGAGGTAAACAGCATTTCAAAAACATGGACGAATCTGGATTACTGGGAAGGGCATGTCGGCATGATCACCTCCTCAAGTTCATCAATATCGTGCAGACTGGGGAAAAGTGAGTAGTCATCTATTCGACTATATCATGGGAGCAGGGCTCAACCGTCCATTCAAACACTGTCTGCAGGTCTCATTACGCCCTGCCCCTTATCCAATGGCTCTTGGACCTATTCGCGAACGAGCGGGATGAAGACACCATTGTTGGGGTGCTCTACGACATTGGATGCAACCTCGATAAAACGATTAAAAAGGTATTAAATTTAGTACATGCTGTCTTTTCCAAAATGTAACATTCATTGTGATTCATTATTATTTCATCCAATAAGACGCGAGTCTTTACAGACCCGAAACAGGCCGACCAAGTCAGAATGGGTACTGCTTTGTTTCATGCCTATGCACACAACTGGGCATGTCAGTTAGAATTCAACCCGCGACTTAATGGGGGATGGGGCAAATCAAATGGGGAGGGTTTGGAACGCGTGTGGTGGAAGATGGCGCCCTTGGTGTCGTTGTTGAGGTATGTGACTAAACAGCATCGCCTAGTCAGTTTGGACCTTCGGGCTACCCATTGCAACGACGTCTTAAAGAACAAAGCTGGTAAGAGGCCAACCATTTCACTTATAAACAATAGATCAAGAACTAATTCCTGAAGCGACTGGATTTAATTGATCAACATAGTGCAATTCCTCATAGCAGACACGAAGAAGTATCAAGCCGAGCTACTTTCATCAGAGGAATCTCTGGCCAAGCTGTTGCAGGCAAATGAGTCGCATACTTACGAGTATTTTGAGGCCCAGTGGGGGTGCCAGCGTGAGTTGCAACTCAAAGAGATGAATGTGAGGACAAAGGAGAAACGTGTGAGACTTGAGGTCTTGATTGAACTGGAGGAAGAGCTTCTGGAAGCGCGGTGGGTGTCTTTCTTTCCTGGCGATCTGTGGGAACTTCTTTTCCAAACCGAATCATGCTGACATTCTATTGTAGTAAGAGAATGAATGAGATCGATGCTGGTAATGCAGCCATCCGAACTGCTGAGCAACGTCAGGAACTCCTTGGACTGCCGAGGTCCCTTGCAAACCTGGAAGTCAAAATGCAAGAGGTTGCCCAAGAACTCGGCAATGCCGAGGTTGTCAATGTGAGGCATGGGACTGGTAAGCGCTGCTTGGGACCCTCAACTCCAATCAGCAGTCTGATTGACCTCTTTCTGCTCCTATGTAGATGCACGTGTAAAAGGAGCCCTCGCTGTTCAGGTCGCCATGGGATTCCTTTACGAGGCAAAGTGGGATGTAATGCAACAGCAGAGCAATGCTGCTATTCGGACTGGTAAGGGTTTTTTTGAAAAACAAAGGTGTCTTTTGTCCCTGATCATGAGTCGTCTCCCCTCATCGCAGGGGCAACCCAGCAGCCAAGGAATGAAGAATTACGACGAAAGAAGATGAAGATGTTGAAAACTAAAACCGAGACATACCTGAGGCACACTGTCAGTTACAACAGGCGATTTCGCCCTACTCCAAGAGTGCCTGAACCAACCTTTGACGAAATCCTCAACATGGACCTACTGGATGCATTCTGGAACCAGGGGGCGCTTGATCATCCAGATGAACCTTGGGCTAGTTGCCAAAGCACCAAAGATGGTATACTTGCATTTCAGAGTCATCGTTCATCCAAAGAAGAGCTTCGGCGATTGGGGCGTGAGGTCAGGCAAATGATGATGTGGGGTCTAGATTATCAAAGTCGAGTTGAGGCCTCGAAACCGTCTGAGGCCAACGGTCAGTCTCTTCAAAGCGGCTAGTATGTAATGAATATAAGGCACTGACTCTTACCTTTGCAGGAGACATCCGAGTGATTGAGTGGAGGTCGGTTTATGCTACACTTGCTAAGCAAACATGCAGGCTGTTGCAAAGGTGGGATCGGGGTCTGAAAGAGGTGTTGGATACGACGGCAGCTTTTGTAGAGGGCAGTGGGGACATGGATCAAGGCTTGTTTGATTGATGGCAAGCAATGATTGCCAGAAGCGCTGCTATTTGGACTGATTTGCTGGGGGTTCCAATTTTTTTCGCTGAGGATGAACTCGATGACCAGGACCTCAACCTGCCTGACGAAGCCATGGATTGGCAGGGGATCGGGGTGTGAAAGATGTGAAGGATTTAGCTGCAGTTTGTGGAGCGGACCTATATTGTACATGTATATAGCCAAATTATTGCATTGTATCGACAAAATGTACCTTTTTTCAGTACACACTGCTTAAATTTATTGCAGTCCTTCCCATTTACGCTTGCCAAAGGCTTTCAGTGAGTTGGATAATATCACGCTCAGAAATCATTTCATAAAGAGATCCAATTTATGTAAGATGTGGATTATAATTAGATTTATATTATTGATACAATATGCATAGTAAAAAGATCAAAAAAATGAGAGGTTTGGGTCAGTCTGATAGGTATACTGGGTTTTTCTTTTTCTTTTGGGTTCTGCGAGCCTTATTTTGGGACTTCAAAAAGGCAGTGTGTGTCTCGATCAGCTGAGTCCAGGGATCGGTCCAATTTGAGGCATCAGTGGAACTGAATCTTCGCCATGTGGGACAAAGACGAGGGGCTGGGAAATTGGGAATTGTGAAATCAAGTAAAAGGGAGCAGAAGTGATAGTCCGCCCAGGCGAGTACTATAGGCGGGTTATTGTTGTGGGGTGTAATGTAAGGAAACGTCATCTGGCTATTTGACCCAGGTTCGTAGTATAAGACAGGCCTGTCAAAGGTTGTAGCTATGACACCACCCCAACCAGGCATGCTGAGCCAATATTGTTGCTCGGAGGTGACATTTGGTTTAGTGGTGGCGAGCCGAGCCAAAGCCGCGGTTCGGCTTTCATGGAAGGAGGTGCGAGTGAATACATTTGGCATGTTGCTGAAGGTCTCATGCATCCTTTGTCGAATGTCGGACCAAGCGTCCTGAGATTGGCCCAATGAGACAGCAATTGACCGGAATCCGCAGTGACCGTCTCCTCGGACTTCTCGCACATCGATAACGTAGGGTTTGAGCCAATCATGTATCTGGTACTTGGCTAGAAGGGCTGGCAGGGCTGGATTGACGATGCTCGACTTCTGTAGTATGGCCTCCTCCCTGGCCCTTTTGCGAGTGACCCTAGCAAGAGTTGGTGATTTTTTGGTGGGTTCGTTTGGTGACTTCGGAGGTCGCTGAGGTGTTTTTTTGAAGTTATTGTGGGTGTGGGGCCCGGATTCGGTTTGGCACTCAGGAGGCGAAGTGATTGAGCCTGGATGATGTGATGTGTTGGGGCCTACCAGATCTTCAGGGTCCAGAAAAGCGTGGGTTGCTGGTTTTGATGTTGGAAGGGAAAGCAGGGGTGAAGGTGGCCGAGGGTGGGTAGATTGCGAGGGCTGAGTGATGAGATTGTCGAGGTTAAATGTGGACTCAGTGGTGTCAGGTAAGCCCTGGAGGTCGTTGAATAGCCGATCAATCTGAAGATCAAATTTCTGCATCAAGATGTCTTTGCCTTCTGAAGTGGGATGCAGATGAGTAAGACTCACCGATGCATACGATCCCTCTGGGGATCGAACTGGTTCCTCGCTGCTCATGAGGCCTATGTGAGGGGTGGCTTCAAAATGTGCGTGGTAAATGTTGGCCTGCAGTAAAGGTTGGAATGTAAGCAAGGTACCTCGAGTTACTTATCTTGGAACAGGGTGCTTACAGATACTTGTTGTTCACAGGTGAACGAGGTGGGAAGGTTTGGGATGTCGGGTTTGGTGATCGAGGGTACATGTGGCCCTTTGGGAAGGCTTGCTAGGTCACTCAAGATCGCATCAATCAAAGTTAATGCTTTGTGTTGACGGGCTGGTGACATGGCTTGTAGGCGTCTAGGTATATTGGTGATCATTGACTCGATGGGGTCGGTTGTGATGCTAGAGACCGTTGGATGCGTACTGATGACATCAGGCCTGGTGGAGGCCTGGTTAAGCTGGATGTCGAAGGATGGTGAGGTTTCAACTTGGTCGAGGGGGAGGAGACTAGTCTTGGTGTGATCACTATGGCTGGTTCCTTGGATTTCGGTACTGTTCTTTAGCGTAGTAGCCTTTCTTGGCTTTCTTGGTTTAAGTTCGTGATCGGGGGGGTGGTTGTGCCCAAGGTGCGTGTGGATAAGTAGCCAGGCATCGTGGTGGGGTAGGTATCGTGCATTGAGTTTGAATGGACAGCCGATGCGAACTGATTTTTTAGTCCCTGTGCTGGGAAATCCGCCTCGATAGCAGTGGTAGTGAATGAATTGGCTGCCCTCCTTGGAGTTACCAATTCGGATTCGGTACCCATGTTGGGTGGCGTTGAAGTCCTTCACATAGTGGTCCATATTTGACCGGTCAGAGCCAGGAAGTTCAATGACATTTGGTACTGGAAAGACGAACTCCTGCAGTGCTGAGCTATCTTCCATTGGTATAAGGAGTAAAAAGGTGAGGTAAGGCCTAGTCGACTTATTGAGTATGTCTTTGAATGTAGCTGGTAATAGTGGGTGTGGGAATTGAGGGAGTGAGTCGTGGATGTTGAGTAGTAAGCGTAAGGATTTTGAGTTCGTAGTCGAGTGAGGTAGTTAGCTCATATGTTGAGGGAGGCATGGGTAGGTTGAAGTCCTTGAGTTATGGTTTTGATTAAGATCATAACTACCTTAGGTCATGGTACAGGTGTTGAGGTAGTTATGATTGTGATGGAGTAGTTAGGCCAAAGTTGAGAGAGCCATGGGTAAATTGAAGTAGTGAGATGTTTAATTGGGTAGTCATGGATTGGAAGAGGTAGTGATGAGTGTGACTGAGGTAGTCATAAACATACTGAAGTAGGGAGATGTGTATTGAGAGAGTAAGGGGAG
>NW_006768849.1:0-36050 GCF_000204055.1 Melampsora larici-populina 98AG31 | reverse complement strand
TGAGGTAGTGAGAGGTTTTGTTATGGTAGTCATGGCTGTGCAGTGATGCGCAGGGGGGCAAGGCCCCCCCCTTGTAGATATGGGGACTTAGAGAGATTTCTAGGTGACCCTAGCTCCAGCTACAAGCTACAGGATTCTACCTGCTTGCCTACGGACCCCATTGGATGATACACATGTCTGTATCATCCAATACATTTGGTGCAATTGAGTACACACAGGTGACCCATTTACACCTTCCCATACTATGTCCCTCCGTGTTACAATAAGAACAAAATGGCATAGTATTCTGTTGAGGCATAAAATTTTGATTATTAATGGCGGGAATTTGATTATTATTATTGGGTGAAGGATTATTAACAGGTCTATTATTATTATTGTTATTAAACCTGTTAAAATTTGAATTATTAGGCGCTCTGTTGGGTTGAAAGTTATTATTAAATTGTTGAGGCCTTGAGTTATTATTTGGCGGATGTTGAACATTGTTCCTTTGATTTGGAACAACTTGTTGATGAATTTGATTCTGTAAAGCATTTGAAATTGGAATCTGAAAGTTATAAGAATTATTTAAAGGTAACTGTAAAGGATTTTGGACATGATTTATTTGTAAATTCTTTAAATCAGTACATAATATTTCCATTTGTTGATTTGCTTTAGCCTGCATTCCTCCAATCTTTGCAACTTTACTACTAGTATCCTTCTGAATAACTTCACTTTTAACTCCAGCAATTTCATTCTTGATGGTATATTTCTCTTCTCCAATATCTTCAAATACCAAAAGCGCCTCTTCTTCAATATAATGATCAACCACCTTCTTTAATTTCTCTAAGTTAGGTAATTCATATCTTCCACTTGATACTTTCTTCATCATCTTCTTCTTAATCATCCTCTTCTTAAATTTCTTCTGAAGTTCATCTGAAAAAGCCTCATAGAAATATCTTGCCACTTCTTCATCACTTGAATCCACGTAATCATGTCTAGCCAAGTATTGATGAATTTTATCAAAGTTAATTCTGAATGTTTGATATTCACTTTTACACGTAACACCTCCATTTCTCATTGTTCTTTCAGATAAAGTTCTTAAGTGATCAATAGAATATCTTGGCTGCTCCGTGGTAGTCTGATATCTGGCAATTAATTGCTCCTTGACCTTCTTCCAACTCCATTCACCAACTCCCCAACCTTCCATATCACGTATTTCCTCCTTAAGTTCTTCTCCAACAACAAAACTGGTAATTTGCCTGACCATATCCAATTCTGAGGCGCCATTTGCTTCAGCTTGACTATGATAATTGATAATAAATTTCTTAACATTTCCTCCAACTTCAAATCTAACACTTGTGTCAGAATTATCAATTTTTCGTGGTTTAACATGACTCCTACTCCTTTCATTTCCTTCTTCCTCTTCACTTTCCTCTGAAGTTGAGCTTGAATCATCACTTGAGCTGCTTGAGGCGCTTGAATCACCATCACTTTCTTCTTCCTTAATAACCTCTTTCTTCCTACTTATCTTCTTTCCTTTTCCCTTCTTAACCACCTTAATAACTTCCTTAACTCTTTCCTTCTTCCCATTTTCTTCCTTGAGTCTTATTGAATTAATTATATCCGCCATTTCTCTTTCTCTTCTTAAATAAGGTTGTTGTTGCCAATCAGGTTCTTCCTCGTGGTCTGAGGGTAATAATGTTTCTTGTTCTCTAAATCCAGTAAATGCTGAAGGTGGAATTGGATTCTCACAAGTTGATTCTTCACGTTGTTTTCCACGTACAGTTGATCCTGAAGCAGGTCCTGGTGGTGGTGGTAAAGAGCCAGAGGGTAAAGATGTTGAATAATTAAGAGGATTCTCTAAAGCATAAGTTCTACTACTACGTGGAGTTCTTTTATAATGAGAAGTTGGTGGTAATTCTAATTCTGAATCCCCTTCTTCTCCTCCTTCTTGATCATGAATTTGAATGATTGAAGACATGATATTGATTTTAATTATTATAAAATGATATTATAAAATAAAGAGAAACTTGAAATCTTGATGAATTGAAGTTGTAATAATTTTAAAAAGTGAATATATGCGTGGTTTTTAAGTTATATTCTTTCTTTTAAAGATTGATTAATGTTGTTTGATATATTAATAATTGATATTGAATTTTATTAATTGAATCTTGTTGATATTTGTTGAATATAATTTTCTTTCGAAATGATGGGTTGTATTATTATTAATTTGATTATTGATGATTTAATAATAAATTGTTGATGTTTTAAGATAATATATAGGGAAATTATTAAATATAATTGACGGATGTTGCTTGTTTAAAATAAAGAGCCCCAGTGGAGTCACCAATATGTAGTATTTAAAGCTCAACAAGAGCTTTACAACACCTAAGAAGGGATAATCTACTACGTGTAATATAGTAGAAGTTGCCTAAAGACTGCCTTCTTCAAAGAAACCAGCACAAGGGCACTTGCTGACCACTTTGTGATAACAGAGAAATAGATAAGGCACCAGAGAAATAAAGCAATACTGTTGTTAAGTATTATTCCCAGATTTTAAGCGCAAAAAGTCACACACTATGTTTATTACTAGCAATACTGTTGTAAGTATTATTCCCAATTAGACTTGTAGTCTTTAACACACGTAAATAAATTTCTCCTTGCTTTGAAGGGGCGGATTTAAGTGATCTTAGTACAAATATAGTAAATAAATGATGATTTATAACACTACAACAAAGGTATAAGATGCAGAAAAGGGCGCTACAATCTTAAAATCATCAAGGAGTACTTATATCCCCATGTAACAATCTTTACAACAGTCAACAGCCTAAAAAACCAGTCAAATCCGCCTAAATAACCCTAAAAACCATGTAATGACGCAATGTAATGATCTTGTTACTAATGTATGATGTAATTTTCACAGCCAAAAGTGATCAATGACGCAATGATGTAATGTACAGCACTTCTTATGATGATTACAGGTGATTTTTTCCTTGTAAACTAGCTGAAACCCAATTTTTGAGATTACGAATTTTTTCAGATGTGCTCCAATTTTTGATTACTAAAGTGCATCTTGTAGCCCACGTGTTACTGATCATTTCTGACACCTATAAGACCTACTTCTGATGAGTGATGAGTAAGATATTGAGTTGTGAAGTTAAGGTTTTTTGGTGTTACATGTGACTTGTGACTGTAAATTAGAGATGATTAATTTTTTGCTTAATATCATAAATAGATCACCACAGCGGCCATTGGTAATACTCAAACCTGCGACGAGAAGGCACACATTGAGGCCTGGGCAAAATTCAAAGACAAGGTCAAAACAAACTTTTCACTCACCTCAATTCTCAATTGGCCGGGATCCAGTCTTTGCGCGGACCCGACAGTCCATTTGGATGCCACCACAATTTCAAGCCCTGGAAGCTCTACAACAGGCTGACAAATCTCAAAGGGCCCACGAAGCAGCCAGGGATGGAGGCGAGTCGCAGTCTCAGGGTAAATACTTGTTATCCCAAGCACACACCCACAACGATCAGCTTGTCGCCGGTACCTGTGGAATTGTCTTAGGTCGTAAGACGTTTTACAACACAGAATCTGTTAGTGCGGTCAAGGTGAGCAATTCCGGACTATATCAAGATTCTGAGAGAGAGCTTATTTGATTCTTCCCACGCATAGGCATTCCTAGAAGAGACTTTCCCACGTGGAATGCCCGAGGTAGTATTTTATGATAATGCATGTAGATTGACAGAACATATATACACTGGTGACACCGATCGCCAGATGTTCCTGGGGACTGTAATCCCCGTCGATCCGTTCCACCATCGCTCACATGCAGAGTCCGACAAATTCTGCAAACAATTTACTGACCCAAAACTATTTCCTGATATACAAGCAAACGGCCGTTGGTGGTTCAATGCGTCGGCAGGGGAACTGACCAACATTTGGTACGGTGGGTTTGCCTTGATGTGCCGAGGTATGCACTCCCTGGTGTACAATTTCTTTTTGGAAGAAATGGTAGACTTGCGAAATGGATGACTGACCAAGAAATTAGACAAAAGAAAAGGGATGCAGTATCTTGGAATAGGACTCCTCTAGTCATCGCACTAAAGAAATATGGTGTGGATGATGTCATGTTGATTATTTGGACATGTACAAGTTTGTTCACTATTTTATATTCATGTTTGCCGTTTGATTTGTATGATAAAGAGACTAAGAATCAATTACATATTTGATGGCTTTCTAAAAAAAGGCTTGCCTTTGGAGCCCATGAGGTTAGCGTGGCATAATTCACGCTAACCTATAAATACAATCGTGATGTGACACACGCCCAGACCCAGAATGGAGGCCAGCGCAGAACATGATTTCACGTTTGGTGACGCTGTGACACCCTTAAGCAGATTTGATGTAGCCAAGCTTTTGGCTACATCAAAGAGAGAAAGGTGTGAGTTAAAAATTCGAATTCGAAATCTTAAATCTTTGGGGAAACATTTTTCACATTTAGTTTGAAATTGGTTGGAACATTGAATTCTCCAACGTTCAAACTTGGAGTGAAAGCAGGTGAGGTTCAAATGAATAGCCTAATACATTGACAGAGCTTCAAATGATGGTAATGTAACTACTCATGGGCAACTCCAAAGGGATGGGAGATGGGAACAATAACGAATGACTAGGGTGAGTGAGGGGGGTTGCTCTTTCATATGGCCAAGGATGGTGTGGAAAACACTTCATATCGCACAGGTTTTGTGCACAGTATAATCAATGACCTATCAAGGAAAAATCAGACAGTTAGAATTTGTGTTCAGGAGCCTCTCTGCAACAATGATGGTGCTTACATTCACTATGAATCGACCAGTTTCCGGATCTTTGCCTACCAATCGTCCACTGAAGGACATCATCAAATCATGTCTGATATACTTCCACTGAGCACTCTCAGGAGTGTAGTACCCAAACCAATAGATAATCTCAAATTCAAATCACTGTGGGGGCTGATAGACAAAAGGAATAAATAGGGTCATAATGAGGGTCAACAAGAAACAGGTATGATTGAATGTTGAAGAAACAACAACATACTCACCACTGGGATTGCGAGCTCATGTGCCGCTATAACCGTGAGATTCCACTGCCCGTTGGAATTATGGACATTATTGTATTCAAAGGCAATCACCTTTCCATAAGAACTAATGCTGGCTTTGCCGGCGATCTCCTGGCGATTGATACTGTGCGTGCCTATCTCGCTTTGAGCAGTTTGGTCATGTCGTATCATCGCTTGGCCAGAAACTGGCTCTTGAAAGGGCCCATATAGGTGATAAATACGACCACGAGCGAGCTTGTGGTTGTTCATTGTGTACCCATACACATGGACACTTTCGTTGACAGGCGCGCCTAAGTCATCTTGCAAAACAAGGTCTGCTAGGGTGAGGTGCCAATCAACGAACTTGGGGATTGGTAGTGATGGCCTTGCCTGAGGGAAATGATACGAGAGGACGTAGTTTCAGTGGTACTCATTCCAAGTAACTGCAAAACAAGAAAAACTTACATCGGCGGTGGTTGGTACAATTGCAGAAATGAAGGCGGTGTTAGGCATGATTCACTCAGATTGACTGGGGTGTGTGCTCTTCTGTTGGGATCTTTGGGAGAACATAAGTGGCTCCTTAAAAGAGACTCAATAGGTTGTTGTCACTGCCTTTTCTGGGCAAGAATGTGATTTGAAAAAAGGGTCCACTAACACAGGGGCTACGGGTGTTTGCATTCCTGAGACCCTGGGTGGAATATTATCTCAAACAGGTTGTGGGCAGGGTCACAAAGAGAAAGGATATGTTGCACAAAAATAAGGGTTACACAAAAAACTCATACAGATGCGAATGTGGAAGATACATATATTATTAAAGGTACTACATTTCAAAAGGGACCTGTGTTTTGTTTAGCTTTGGGACAGTTTCATTTTTTTTGGGCCCTGGCTCATCATTTAGGTCCTTGCAATGCCCAGCAACCTTCTTGAACTCTTCTGACCAGAAAGTTTGAGCCTCTGCAACAGTTGCTGCAGGTTGAGTTCCATATTTGAGGTACATGGTGTTTGGGCCAACCAATTCGACCCACGCGCAATATCAATACATGGTTTTGGTAAGTTTCCATCAATGTCCAAAGTGGTCCAGCCATGTCTCCCTGGGTTCACCTCCGATCGCGTCGTGATACCATGAAAAGAGGCTGGAGAGAAGTACTTCCTTGGTTGGCCATCCCTTTTGTAGCTTGGAAGAAGCTACAATGCTACAACAATCAATTGTGCGTGAGCGGTGAGCCTGGCAGATCAGTTGAAGGCCAAAAACACCTACACGTCATTTGGGTCTTGGGTAACAATGGCACCAGCATCTGTGCGGCCAGGTACATCACAATTATCCTCCAAAGACGAATTGGAGGACTGAGTTAAGTCAAAACACTGGCTGTTAGGATTAGGAGGTGTAGAAGGCCGGTGACCCGAAGCTGGGATGGTCTTTTGGCATGGTTCGCCGGAAAGGAACAAAACATTGGTTTTGTTTGTCACCATTGGAGCTTGAGGTGGCAGACCGGAAGCGGAGTTGCATATGGGGGGAAGCTCCATATCAGATAGAAACTCCAATGTCGGGATGGACCGATTACTGGTGTTGGTTTGTGTTTGACTCAAGACTTTCAATTTCAAGGACGGCAGTGAAGAATGGGGGACGTCGACATTGGGGAGTCGTACAATAATGGATCGTTGGCCTTCTGGGATTTGGTGCGGGTAATTAACCATGGTGTTGAGCTGTGACAAAGCAAAGGGGTGTTGGTGCGTGTAGAATTCCTGACCTGCATGAAATTGAGACATACCCAGGTATTTAATGAGTAGTCCCAGATGCTTAGAGCACTGTCCCAAAGTGGACCCACCGCTGCAGTAACCGCCTGCGAAAGGAGTTTGCTTTGTTCAAGGTAAACTAACGGCCACTGATGAAAAAAGGCAGCAATGGGCTTCACATAATCCGACTGTAACACAAATGTCAGGTGTGTTTGTTGGGGCTGAGATGCGCTTGCAATTGATTGAAACAATACTCACGTTGACCCACAACGTGATGGTGGCCATCTTGGCAGTGTTGATGAGGTTCGGAGTCTGGCGTTTGGCGGAGGCTGCATCGCGTTCGGCACGGTTTTGCTGGAGCATAACCACCGATTCAATGGGTAGGCGCTGCCCCAAAGTGTTTGAGGACTGAGCCCACTGGTGTGGGTTCGAGGCCGACGCTGGAGCTGTTCGACAAGGGGCAGAGTAATTTGGAGTTGGATTGGTAGATGTAGATGTCGTACCTTGCATGCGACGTAATTCATTTAATTGATGGGGTGTGATTCCTAATTGAACGAGTGTCTGAGTATTTATCTCCTTATTCTGGGGTGGCATTGTCGCTGTCTTGGAGGAGCGAGTGTGTTTTGCGCACACGGGCGAAGAATACGCAGTGAAACACTGGGGGAATCAAACAAATAAATTGTCAGTAATAGGCAAACACGTGAGAGTAAGACGTATCACCAACACCAAGGCAGTATTGATTAGGGCACTCCTTATTGGCCGCCTTCTTGTGGTTCTGCAAGACTTTCCCTTTGTGAATGCGTTTGCACAGTAGGGCAATTTGTTGGGTTGGGGTTTTTTGTTTCTTGGAGTACGGACTAAACCGTCCTTTTGGGGGGGGAGGACCATTATCAAGGGAAATTCCATAGGGTGAGACTCATGGACCCCAATTGGTGGGTACAGATTTGATTGGTCGTGGGGTGCCAAGGTTGATGAGAGCCAGCTTGTGGTTGAGCTGGTCACACCGCCATGTCTTACAATTGTGACGGTTGTGGGGTGTGGGGCACTGGATTGTATCCAGAACGTGCATATAATCAGCATCACAGTTTGTTTGATTGGAGTGTAGTGTAGCAGTGAAAGATTACCCCGATGAGCCAAGAGTCATATTGCGCCTGATGGTAAACCATCTCTGTTGAGCACACAGGGCATAATAGGTCGGTGGGTCCTCCTCGTCCTTGTCGGTCTGGGTTTGGCAATGGTAGTGTTTCAACGTCAGGTTTGGCCTTTTTGTAGTATTTGTGGATGAGCGTTGGGCACACCATCCTAAGTGGGTGGCTGCCGTAAAGTTACTTTGTTCCGGTGAAGATGGGTTGCAGAATATGACATTGTGAAATTGCAACTTTGCACGGTGGGCCGGCAAAAAAAATATGAAACACGGAGGCAACAGAAAAAAATTGCTGAGCCGGTGACATCTCACCGGCTGGGATTATGTAAGGTTTCTGACTAAAGATATGTGGGTTTTGACTTAGGCATGCTGTAATCATTTATGCTTGTATGTATGTTAATACAGAGGGACGGTATTCCCAGAGTCTCATGTCTCAAATTCTCAGCGAGATTCCCCGGATCCTCCGGCGCTCCCCAAAGGTCAGCTGAAGACGCAGCACCCGGAGGCCAAGTTCCCCAGGCAGCGGAGCGGCTACGTCTGGCGCTGCGCTGCGCGCTTTCCTCTACGCTGCAAGCCAAGTTTGCCCAAACCGTGCCCATCTTGCTCTTCATTTCCAATTCAATTTCCACATCTGTAACCTATGAATTGTCTTAACACATTAACTCCCAGCTCATTGACCTGAAGGCCTTGACTCTTCTTGAACGTAATAAAAAGATGTTTGAAACAGATCTCCTCACACACCAATGGTGGCACGGCTAAGCTAAGTTAGTGCTTAGCAATCTTTTATCGCTAAGCTAACACTGAATCCTTAGCGCACACAAGCTAAGCTAATCAAACTGCAATTTTTCCTTTAGCGGGTCTGCGCTAAGCTAAGGCGGGAGCTTAGCTATCAAAAAAACATGTTTTAAGTGCAAAAGAGGGCCGCTAAGCCGCTATTAGTGGTTTAGCGGCCAATTCATTGGCTTAGCGGGTGTCATTTTACGCCCGCTAAGCCAATGGCTTAGCATTAGCGGAAATCCGCTAAGATTAGTGTTAGCCAATTTTTCCTTAGTGGCTTCTAGCTAAGCTAAGCCAAGCTGGCAAGAATCCTTAGCTTGGCTTAGCAAGCCACCACTGCTCACACAAATAGAAACAAAAAGATACAAATGTGGTATATTGATACCACAACACAAAGCACATAGGATCATCTTCCAAATTGATCTGTGTGTCATTCATTTGTTTGAATGACGTGTATCCTTTTAAATATCACATAGAAAGACAAACATCAAAAAAAGAGCAAACAGAACATAATAACTGAATATGAAATGAGATACAAATACACAGTTTGCGCACTATGCATGTAATCGTTGATTACATGTATTTATTTGCATGTAATTAAGTGTTACGTGTTTGTTTTTATTATGACTACATGTAGTTTATTGATATGTAATGAGTTTATTATAAGGAAGGTCATATGTTGTTGAGGTGGCTTATGCCCTGTCCAACAGAATGAGAAGTCAGTTGGCACCAAAGGAATCTTTTTACCACATTCATATATTCCTGTCATGAGTTATTCCTTGTGTGCACACTATACTTCATCCATTGTTTCTACCTCAAGGATCATAGGAAATACAAAGCAGCCAGATGCTATCAGCACATCTATTCTGATTGCTATCTTGTTTTCAAACCTGCATTACTTCTTCTATCCACAGGATCTTGGTCTCCTAGAGGTTAGAGACATCTCAGCACCATTGTCTATGCCACAGATTTGCCTCATTTTAATAATTAGAGCACAGTACTTCTTTTATACAACATAACCCAATTGTTCTAAGATCTATTAAGACAATCATTTCATCTCCAAATCAACAAATGAGACTTTAGGTGGAATTCTCATTGATCAAGACTTGATGTCCCACAAAAACCACCCTCCGCTCAGGCTTAACATTGATGAGAGAAGCAAGTGCAGAATTTAATGTAGGCATCAGCTCTGCCAAGGTCTCTTTTGCAGCTCACACCAGAAAGGAGAGTTGGACTTGATCAGTTCACATATGTTATACCAATTCCCACTTGATAACTGCTATGTGTAGTTTTTCAAAGAATGAAACCAAATTGCATACTCCCGTGATCCAATCCAAAAGCCCCTCTTGTGGTTTGTTCCAAAAATCTTGGTATTTGGCCTTGGATTTTACTTATCTTTGTGACATTAAAATAGTTTGAATTTATTGTTTTTATTAAATGGTTTGTATTGGAAAATGTCAGAATTTTGGCTCAATTTAATTCTTGGGCAAATTGTTGACAAAAGTGACATAAATGACACAAGTTTTACAGCCACTCTCAAAAAGTTTGCTTGTTCTTAAGAATTACTTCTATCATGCATTACACATCAAAAACTATGAAAACCCATAGCCATTTGTCCCACCCAAATGAGCCGCTCTCAATCCAGGTGGTGGGTGTGGCATACTTGGCATTTCAAAGAGCGCGCCGGAGAATCCTCAAAATAAGGGGTAGCACACCCCTACATCAATAGACTGCTTTACACCCATTTGAGATATGTCCATTCTTGCTGGAGTTGTGTTTGATGTTTGTTTTTTCATCATCATAACTCACCAACCACCCCCTTAGGGCAACACTACTTCTTGTGTTACTCTAAGGTACGGGGGGGGCGCCGCCGGCGGGCCTCCAGTTTTGCGTTGATGAGAAAAAGATCTCATCTCGCAACCTGGCGCCCGCGACTTTGCCGGGTGGGTGGGTGGAAAATTTTAATAATGAAATTAAAAACACGAAACATGAGATTAAGCTGAGATGTGTTCTGTGTAAGAGTGCTTGTTGTGCGGGAACCTTGAGTTGTGGAAAATTTTGCAATTCTTCTCAACTCAATTCTACAAGGAATTGCTCCCGCACTCCCTCGTTACAAGCATATCCTTACATCCGTCCACAATCTCTCAGCTCATGGAATTCCGCACCAAGTCGTGCCTTGGTTGGTGCTCACACTCCATTCTTGCTGGAGTTGTGTTTGATGTTTGTTTTTTCATCATCATAGCTCACCAACCACCCCCTTAGGGCAACACTACTTCTCGTGTTACTCTAAGGTACGGGGGGGCGCCGCCGGCGGGCCTCCAGTTTTGCGTCGATGAGAAAAAGATCTCATCTCGCACCTGTCTGGCTCCTACATTAAGCGTTGAGTCCCTAGAGCTTTTGGGTCACTCGTCCTCCCACCTGTCGGGGCTACCTGAGAGTCTCGACTTGTCAAGTTACCCCATAGCTCTCAGGGGGTCTCGCTTGCGTTCCTTACCTCATCTATTTCATAAGAGAAACTGATGCGGCATGTGCAAGTCATGTGATCTAGTGGTACGATCTGTATCGACCGCTTTAAGTTTGAACTCTATTTCTTCCACGAGGATGTTTGAAACATATATCAATACAGTGTATATACTTCTTTGTATCTTCTCCGAGCTTCCTTGGACTTCTATGGCGATCACTTCTAAATCTTATTATTGATTGCCCTCAGCAGGGTTTTCGTCTCCTCTAACTCCCATTGAGTGTATCCTTTCAAGTAAGTATCAACTGCTCCGGATTCCCATCTCCCAGCCTTCATGATCTTCTCTTTACTCCACCCGAGGTTCCATCTCAGCGATGCACCACCTACTCTAAATGAATGTCCGGACCATGAGCCGTCTTGAGCCCCACTTTTCCCCCAGATTTGCTCGACCTTATCCATAAAAAGTTTCTTCATCATCGGTTGTCGAAGTTTTCCACCTCCTAACCCAAACAATGCATCTGAGCCTCGCTTTCCCGGAATCTTCTCCAGCATACGTTCTAACGCTGCTACCGGGTCTAACACCGAGTTTTGGGTTTCGATCCTGGGACACCGAGCTTGTCAGTGTGAGTGTCCAAACTGTCCTCTTCCGCTCCTCTAATCTTATCAAGAAGGCTTACCTGATTTGTTGTGTTTTCCCTGGCTTAGCTGTTTTTGCCCTCCATAGAGTCAGGACTGCGACTTTCTTCGCTCCTTGGCCTTCAAACTTCAGGTTGTCCACAATCAGCATTCCCTCCTCTCGGGTCTGCCTGGTCAATTCACCAAGTCTCATCATCCCCCAGAATGCTACCAAACATGCAGTAGAGATCAATTCGTCCAGTTCATCTTTCCCGGCGAAATTGAATACGATATGTGCGATTTGCTTTACGGTCACCGGTAATTTCTCAATTCTGAACGCTCCGATTTCATCGTCTTCTAGGATCATCTTCTCTTCCGCTCGTTCAGATGCTTTCAAGATTCCTTTAATCATTTTCTGATCTAAGTCCGGTGGTTTCAGTTCTGCTGCCATCTGCCATGCCTGCAAACCAGCTAGGTACTTTTCTAACGTCTTCGCTTTCACCACTCTTTTTGCTGACGTCTCTTTCTTTGAATTTGAAGCACTTGCCCATACTAGAAAACCGTAAACATCTTCCGCTACTAAAGGTACTGCACTCTCCCACTTTCTACCTTTACTTTCAATGTATTCTCTGTACTTAGTCACTCCGCTTCCGTAGCTTTGCAGTGTAGTATCTGCCCACGTACCCTCAACCATATGGCGAGCTACTTGCAGTTTCGTTTGGTCTTCGATTCCATCTTCTATCATTCTAAAATTAAGTTTCTTCGTCTTCTCCATCACTTCTTTATTACTTTTACTTCTTGAGTTTCTAAAAGGTATTCTTCTAAATCTTCTGGTAACTTAAATCTGATTCTATTTGATTCTACTTTTGTGAAGTCGGTTCCTCTAGATAGTGCGTCGGCTTCGTTTTCTCGAGACGTTACTCTTTTCTCTTCAAGGTCACAGTCCAACTCCGCTAGTCGGCGTTGGATTTTCCGCCACTCGTTATTCACCGCGACATGTTTCGACTTCAGGTTACGCACTACCGCCTCTGCCGTAGTATTGTCTGTCAGGAACAGCAGTCTCCTGCCTTTCACCTCTACCGTTCTCGCTGCAATCTCCAATCCCAGTCTTATAGCCACTGTCTCCGCCCAGTTAATATCTCTTTTTACTCCCAGAGCGTCTCTGACCGACCATTCTGGTTTCAGCGACCATTGGTTCCATTTCTCTCCGATCATTACGCCAATACCGAATTCCGTTGAGGCATCTCCTACCCAGCCGACATCAACCGCATTCCTCCTTGGCACCAGCTTTCTATTCTCGAACGTTTTTAAACATCTCTTCCACTCCCATAGGTCTTCCGTTACATTCTTCGGCATCTCTCTCCTTGCCGACTTGTTTACCCAAGTTGCTAGCCAATTATAGAAGCTTGGACAAAAGCATTTCATTTGTGGTACAATGTTCGTTAAGTGAATCAATCTCCCTATTAGTCTTTCTACTTCTTTATGAGTGTGACCACCCTGCTTAGTCAATGCTTCATCCACTTGCTGTCTTCTCAACTCTAGTTTCGCTTCCGGTAAACGTACTGTCTTGTCCTTACCATTCCAAATGAAACCTATGTACTTCTGTTCTGTACTGAACTCTGCGTACTTTCCTTCATTGGTACGTACTCCTAGTATTGCGCTGGCCTCCACTACCTGAGTCATTGACACCTTTTCCTTGTCCTCCTTTCTTCTAATGAACAGGTTATCATCTACCCACCTAAATACCATCAGGAAACCGAACTTTTTATGCATCAACTCCTTCCATGCATCCGCCGGACCTCCAAAACTACCGCACCCAGCTACACCTCCGAATGAAACTCTCAAGTCAAGGTAAATCTCTCCATCAGGTCCTTGTATCATCAAATACCGCCATTGTGATGGGTGGACTGGGATTTGCCTGTAGGCATTCTCCCAGTCGAATATTCCGAATTCGAGCTCCTCGTTGTGTTTGATCAAAAAATTCAGCACCCTCGCAAAATCATCCCATGTCGTCTCGAACTCTTTCTTGTCGACTAACGAATTTACCGATGGAGTGTCTTTGTTGTTTTTAGGATGCAACAAATCGTTGATTATCCGTATGGTTCCGTCTCCGTTCACTACACTACCCATCAGGCTGGTGCGAAAAAAGCCGATCTTGTTATAGACCTCCTCTTCTGTGAAGGGACCGACCATTCTCCCTGCTTCCACTTCTTTCTTTATTTTCTCTCTTATCATCTCTTTTTCTTTTTCTGTTTTCACGTGGTTTTCTGGCGAGTAAAACCTTCTTCCTGTCAACTCGTGCTCTGGTATACCCCGATGAAAACCCAACTTGAATCCTTCGATAATATTCATGTGTTTTACGCCGACATTTAACTCCTTCGCCAGTTCCAGCCAGGCCTTTATGTTCATTTCACATTTTACGTCAGTCGGCCACTCTTTCGCCTTGGTCTTTGTGCTCTCCTCAACGTTTTCCTTCTGGCCTCTCGCTTCCCCACCTATTTCGTGTTCGGCTTGTTTCTCCATCTCCATCTCTCTCAGGTTCTCTCCTACTTCTATTTCCCTGTTCTCCACTCTCCTCTTTGGTAGCTCTCTATCTGCACTCGCCGTCTCTTCGCTCGTGCTAATTTTGTGGGATGGCTCAAAGGGATGAAACATTCAAATTGTCAATAATCCCTTCTCTAAACGTTTCTCCCCCCCTCTGGGAAAACTCATCTAACATATGTTTTCTTCTTTACATTTCCAGGCAATATGCAAACAGTCAAGTTGGTAGATAGATAGGAGTAGATTTCAAAACAACAACAAGACAGGGAACGATGTCCAGAAAAAGGGAGAGGGGGGTATCACACATCAAAACAACGGTATTCGGTCTCCCGTTGGATACAAAAACAAGGACCTTTGAAACTCGAGCTTTACATGATATGCCACTGTCTCTCCTCTCAGTCATCTGTCGTACGGAGTTTAGTATATATCTCCTTTCCGCCTCCTGGTCTCAGCTTTTCTTCTTCTTCAGCATGACCCAGTTTGTTGTGTGTCGTACGTAAAAAGGGGAGACATTTTTGGGGGGGGAATCAATTGGAATTCAAGTGAATCTTGATCACATCCGAAAGGTTTTCTACTCACCAGGTAGGCTTTGCACCGCTTGCGTTCTTTGCTCCTCCATTATTCGCCCCTCCTTTCGCACCCGACGAGCCTTCTGCGTTGGGATAGTTGCTAACGAATCGGGTTCCTCCTGATTGTGCTTGGTCCCCCCATCCATTTCCGTAGGTATGCGTTTGATTCGGAAAGCCGAAAGGTCGAAATGGATTGGAGCTATGTTGTGCCTGTTGAAAAGGCTGCTGGAAAGGTTGGTAATGTCCGAACGTTCCACCATTGTTCTGCATACCGAAACCTCCGTTCGGGACTCCGAAGGGACCACCTCCGCTACTATAATTCGCGTTCTGGTTGTTCTGGTTTCTTTTCTCCCAGTAATTATTCTTGTTCTTTCTCCCTCTTCCTCTCCATCCACTTCCTCCTCTATTGCTCCCACCACCTCTAGTACTATGGCCGCCTGAGGCAAATTGGCGCTTTTCGAAGCTGGTTATCTTCGTGGATGCGGGTAGAGTTGAACCCAAGACTGTTTGTTCCGCTAGCACTTTCTGACCATCAGCATAAGGATTTTCCGTGAAACTTCTTTCTCCCAACAACTCGACCTTATCCTTCACCGCTCTCAAGATATCCTCTTGCAATATTCCTGCTTGGCACATCTCTCGTTTCTTGGACTCCCCAATTCTCACTTGCATCACTAGTTGTCTGACCTGGTTGCTCGACAGTTTGTGTGGTAAGAAACTCTATCTCCCTTCTGTCTCTACTAAGGGAAAAAAAAAACGAGCTCACTCTCATGCAATATCTTAATGCTATCATCCAGTACGACGTCGATCTCCTGATCTCAACTACAATCTTCTTGTGTTCCCTGAACATATTCGCGCATGTCAGCATATGATACTGCTCCTTGACATATCTTATGAACAGGTCAATCGCGTCTATCCACTCTCCGTAAGTCATGAGTAGCTCTTCTTTTGGCGTGAGTCCTGTGTAGGTTGCTGATTCGTCTTCTTGTAACTCCTTGATCGACTTTGTCTTCTTTATAGCAGATTTTTGAGAGTCAAGGTCGATCCACTCCATATTGAATACCGTCAATGGTACGTAACCGGTCAACTTGGTCATCTTCTTGTTGATTCCGCTAGACAATTGAGATCAAGTTATAAGCTTATTAAGTGATCTAATGATTCTTTGTTACATCATATTACACTTGTGATTGTAAAAGAACATTGTGATGTCATAGTGTTTGATTTCGTTATATAAAGCTTTTGTGTGCTGTTTACTTTAGCTTTTTCTCTTTATCGAACTCAAACATCTTTTTGTTCACAATCTTCTTTACCATTAGATTGTTTTCATTCTGTTTGATCAGCTCCTCAGCTTCATAGAGCTGATTACCTGATAACTCACAGGTATTGTTTTCATTCTGTTTGATCAGCTCCTCAGCTTCATAGAGCTGATTACCTGATAACTCACAGGTATTTCATAATCATCTTTAGTTAGACAACGCCAGAAGATTGTTATTCGAGAATTGTTTGTTGACAAACACCATTTCACTCTCTGGGTCTAGCAGATCACAAATCTCTCTCTCCTTCTTCTTCGGCCTCTCCAATCGGGGTGTTTCTTCGACCCTCTCTGGTTCCGATACTGGTTCACCTGGATCGTCTCCCCCGGCCACTAGCGATGCCGTTCGCTGGTGTTTCACCCTCTCGTTCTTCGGCTCTGATGGGCGCTCAGACTGCCCTAGCCGTGCTGCCCGCAAGTCTTCGATCTCGTAAGGGACTACTCTGTATGCTGCTCTATAAGCCGTTAACATCGCCCTACCGACTGTTATGTTATCGTCGGTGTACGTTTCCACAATAGACTTCCACCACAAGTCTCTAGCCGGATTGCCCGTACTCTTCGGTTGGCTTGCTGTAGTGATCCAACATGATTTAATGAAATGTTAGTCTTCTAGTCTGCTATCCGACTTCTTATTGAAAAAAGGTCAGATATAGCTCTGCCTGCCTCGGTCTCCCCGGTTGCCACGCTAATGGACTTCATCTTTCTTTGCAAACAGATGTGTGCCTATGGTGGTGGATTCTACTTGGTCAGATATAGCTCTGCCTGCCTCAGCTTCGCTGGATTTGTCTATACGGGCTTCTCAAATTTGATAAGCAGGATATAGCTCCTGTCGCCTCAACTTCAACCGTTGGATCAATCGACAATCAGGATATAGCTCCTGCCGCCTCAACCCTCTCTGGTTGGAGCCTTCTTTCCCTCCTACAATATGTAGTGGTTGCCAATGATGAAAGCGGAAAGGATAACGATGACCGTGGGAAGAATGATGATAAAAAAGGGGGGAAATTGCTGGAGAAAAGGATAAGAGGTAGTGGGAGGATCTTACGATTTAATCGTAACACCAGTCTGCCTTGTGGTGCCCCCGCTTGCTCTGCTTGCGGTGGTTCTCCTTCGTCTCCTCCCCCATTTCCCTCGTCTGACTTTCCGTTTTCGTCGTCATCCTCTTCTTCCTCTTTGCCTCTTCTTTCATTCTCCACCTCTGGTGTCATCGGTACCAAGATTCTTGAGCCTCCTTCTTCTTCTTGTTTGCCATCTCTATTTCTGGACTGACTCCTAGTCCCCGCACCTTCTTTTCCTTCTCTCAAAGCTTCCTCTGCTAATCTCCTAGCTTCTTCTAAAGTTTCGTCAAAAGTAGCCATGTTTGTTGATTTTTCTTCTTTCCTCTCGGTCTCTTCAAGTCTTGAAAAAATTTTAATAATGAAATTAAAAACACAAAACGTGAGATTAAGCTGAGATGTGTTCTGTGTAAGAGTGCTTGTTGTGCGGGAACCTTGAGTTGTGGAAAATTTTGCAATTCTTCTCAACTCAATTCTACAAGGAATTGCTCCCGCACTCCCTCGTTACAAGCATATCCTTACATCCGTCCACAATCTCTCAGCTCATGGAATTCCGCACCAAGTCGTGCCTTGGTTGGTGCTCACACTGATGACTTCTCAGTCTTCTTCAAATTGTCAACACAAGAAAAAGGTATTTAATTGAGAAAGTTACACTGTTGGGGTTATTGAGTGGCATTGATCTTACAAAATATCTTCTCTGTGTCTGAGCATCTATCAGCACCTTGATTTCTGTTTCCATCAATGAATTTCCCTTTGTTTCCTTTCTTACTCATTTTGCCCTTTCCTACTGAGACGCACAGTAAATGGAAGAGCTGTGTGTCCCACTTTCTGAATGCTGCAGTCATTGCCATTTTTCAAAGCAATTGATTTGTTTCAACATTTGAAGACTTTTTCTTTACTTTTTGACTCACAAGACGCACCTCAACTGTGAAGAATCCATGTATTTTTTTATATCTTTCAAAGCTTTAGAAAGTTTGCTTAATGATATCTTTGTGCTTTGTAAGACTAATCCAAATAAATCCTACTGAACTAACACTACAAGAAAGATAATATTTTCTGGGCAGAAAATTAAATTATTGATACACAAAAATATTGAGAGGCCAGGAGGAGAGCAAAAAATGAATAAAAATATGCATCTTGTTCCCTGCGTTGAGAACTTCACTCTGCATATTTTTCCGTATTTTTACAGTCCATATTGATAAGTGTACTAACAATAAACCTTCACAATCATCCAATTACAACCTGTAACAAGCACTGAAATTTGGCTCATTAGTGTTTAGAGAAACTTTTGATTTCTGAAAATACTCATAACTTTTTCAATTCCGGTCCAAAACGCTCGATTTTGGGTGCATTGGTAAGCTGGAATTGTCCTCCAAATAGTTCATAATAGGACCACACAGCATGCTGGTCTGCTAAAAAAGATATCATCTTTTTTATACATTTGTACATACAGATCCATAGAATGATTGCCATACTAGCTACATAGTTCTTGATCTTATGAAAGTTCGAGAGGAAGAGTTCAGCATTCTAATGCACTTAAAATCGAGTGTTTTGAGGCAGATTTGACAAAGTTATAGGTGTTTTCAGAAATCAAAAGTTTCTCTAAACACTAATGAGGCAAATTTCAGTGCTTGTTACAGGTTGTAATTGGATGATTATGAAGGTTTATTGTTAGTACACTTATCAATACGGACTGTAAAAATATGGAATAATATGGAGAGTGAAGCTCTCACCGCAGGGAACAAGATGCATAATTTTATTTATTTTTTGCCCTTCTCCTGACCTCTCAATATTTTTGTGTATCAATAATTTAATTTTCTGCCCAGAAAATATTATATTTAGTGTAGTGTAAGGATCTTCAAAATTTCAAAACACAAGAAATGACTTGCAGTTTGTTTTTGCTTTACTGAAGGTGAGGGAACTTAATTAGATGAAACAAATAGATTAAATTGATAAAAAAGTATTGAGAGATAAGAAAAACACTGTAGATAAAAAAATGAGAAAAAACATTCAAGAAAACAAATTGAAAACAAGACTGGACTTGAACAAAATCTACTGCCATCATTCACATCTCACTATAGAATTTGTTTAAAAATTCTAACCCAGCCAACACTTCAGCATGCGTTTTACCACCATGGACCACCTCGGGAGCCGAAGAGGGTAATCCAAAAGGAGACAGTAATGCTTCATGGATCGTGTAAAGCTTCTCCTTTGGAGTTGGAGTAGCTTGTTTCTTACACAACCACCTTGGAGTGGTTGAGCTTGGTCCAGTTGACGCAATTCGTCTTGATGATGGGGTGGAAGTTGGCAGCTTTGAATTAGAGCCAATTGGTGATACCACACTCGATGTGGCTGGAGACGATGAGATAGTGAGCCCCGGTGTCAAAAACGTTGAAGACACTTTTCTGGGCAGTGTCTGTCTGTGCTTTCTGGGGACTCGGACTGGCGTAGAAATTGACCAGTTGACCAAGTCGGCATCGTTTTGAAATTTGTGCATCTCTGATCTCGGAAAGTCAATGCCTTTTGACTTTCCGTGTTTAGAAGACTGAAGAGAAATGACATAGAAGTATAAGTATGTGGTTGAAAATCATCCATTGAACGTGGAAATAGAACAATCAATCAGGTCGAACAGGACGAACCGAAATAACACCGTCATCCGCACTGGGTCCAGCGACTTCCACCTTGGTCTTTACAGTCTCAAAGGGGTGAATGACCTTTTGGCTGAAATTCTGGTTTACAGGGAAACCAGCAGGAACACGGATAGGAACTTTCGTCTATGTGGAGGAAATACGAACGTCAGAGCAGATCAAAATATATGATGCCAAAAGGTTGGTGAGAACATCACTTACGGATCGTTGGCTTGCGTATCGGCGTGATGTCGCGTTGTTTGCCGATCTAGCCAAAGCTGCCAACATTGGACCGGATTGGTCCTGTTAAATCGACCAGATGAAGAACAGAGATGAGCTTCAGTTATCAATAATGACACAAAAAACGAAAATGTAACGATATCATTGTAAAATCAATCAAGTGGAACACAAACGAACCAAATCTTCATCTTCATCCGCAACAACTTCGTCCGTCTCGTCCTTTAGATCATCGAAGGTGCAATGTACCCGTTGACTAAAGTTCTGATTGACTGGGAACCCGGCTGGAACACGCACAGGAACCTTTGTCTATTGGAAACAAATTATAGATATCAGATCAGAAGAAGATAAAGGATCACAAAAGTTACTGAGAAAACCACTTACGGATCTTTGAAGAGCGTATCGGTTCGAAGTTGAGGTGTTGGCCGACCGAGCCAAAGCCACCAAGAGCGGATCACTTAGGTCCTGTTAAAGGAACAAGATGAATGAAAAGCGATGAGTCTAACAACCATCAATGAAACGGTAGAGATGATTTAAAGACATCAACGCTTACCAGTGTGGGTTTCACCACCGGTTTCGGATGAGCCATTTCATAGGCTTTGGCACGCTAAAGTCAACGAAACAAGGTTAACAAAATGATCACAGTTGTTTGGCAAGAGGACAAGAAAGCTCACTTTAAAATTGGAGGACGAGATACCAACAACCTTGTTAGGCTTCTCCGATAACTTTAATGCTGATAAAAATCGTGCACGGCGACAGGGTTGGTTGGATTGAGAATGCATATCGAAGAATTGCGGTGAAGGGGGATGGGTAAAGATAAGGAATTAAAGGTGTATGTGGCTTTTGAAAGGGTAGTCACGAGAGGATAAGGATAGTTTGTTAGAGAACTAGCGAGAAAGGTAAGTGTTAGATGTGTTTGTGAATGTTAGATTGGATGAAATGATATATTGATGGAATGATGATGAGAAATGTTTCGAGGTGAGCAAAAAGGTGAGTATTTATATCGAATTCCGTCTCACCAGATAATGCTAAGGAGGTTCTCTGACTTCATACGCAAAGGAGCGCATGGATGAGTTTGGCATCAAATTCTTAGGCAGGCACCGAGTTCTATCTACTTTGTCCTGAATAATTTCCTCGCCATCTTTTAGTTGAGAGCTCGGGAAGGATCCCTTGAAAGGAAACTTGGAGTCACACTCAACAAGGGCAATAAGTATGGTGATTTTCAATTTTAGTCGGTTCTTATTTGAGATCCAAACATATTCTATCCATCACATGTTTCCTTAAAGCGCCCGATATATTGTTACCTGGACAGTTTTTATCTGAGTTTTGTAGATCAGGTCACGAGCATATTGACTGAATAGTAAGATGGCTGATGACCGTTTAGAAATATGTGAGAGTGGATAGAACACAGCACTAAATCTTGCAGGAGAAGCACTCCCAAAATGAACACAGACTTTAAACGGATTGAAGAAAGGACTCGGAACGTAGTGTCTTGCTTTTTGATTGAAATATTTCAAGCGTAGTAATAACCTTGACACACTGCCTCTTGTACTACCACTGATTACAATCTTTTGCTCAATACTTGAAATGGAAAACTGCACCCATGTCAATAACCGCTCCTCTGTGCCTGGGTGCGATGAAGCAGAGTTCACTAAAATGTATGTTATTCATAAATGGACATGAAATCAAAACTGATTCAGAGATTGATTTCACTCAAAGTAAGGATTGGAACACCCATGCACCAGTAGACTGCTTTAACACCCATTTGGGATGTCTGATGACTTCTCAGTCCTCTTCAAATTGTCAACACAAAAGAAGTTAATTGATTGAGAAAGTTATCCTGTTTATCATGTTGATGTTTTCGAGTGAAATTGATTTTACAAAATAGCTGCTCTGTGTCTGGGCACCTACCATAACCTTGATTGCTGATTTCATCAGGGACTTTCACTTTTTTGCCTTATTTATTCATTTTGCCCTTTCCTACTCAGACGCACTGTAAATGAAAGAGCTGCGTGTGCCACGTTCTGAATGCTGCAGTCATTACTGGTTCCAAAACCATCTGATGGCGAGCAGTGCCATACCAAAATGAGCGTGAAGAAATCAAAAAGTCAAGAAATCCATACAACGAGAAGTGTAAGCAAATACAACAAAAGAACAAATGGGCATCAAGCATTAACCAAGAGAAAGATTGATTAACTACCAAGCAAACAAGTGTCAAGAAAGAGTTGAAGAGAAAAATGCGGCTATGGCTTGGAAAATGTTTGACCGATTTGGTTAACCCAAAAAAGCGGGCTTAGGGTGTGTTTTTCCGGACTATAAATTGTGAGCTCCAAAAGAAAAAGGATGTATATGAACTTATATTTTGAATACAATTTTCAATCTACTGTTTGCGAATAAAATACTGCAATTTTGAATTCCTTCAAGCGTGTATGTCCATAACTCATATTGAAGCTAAATTGACCGCATGTAAGTTTTTTCACACATCTTCAACGCTTTTGGAAACTTCCCAGTAAGACAGTTGCAACATTCCATTCGTCCACAGGTTTGTACCCATCGTCAATCAGCCTGAAGTTGTAGGCATATTGTTTCGAAAAAGGTGTGGCAGTCAAAAGAGTGAATATCAGAACCCAAAGCCATCCTCCTCCGAGTTTGCGAGGTATGTGGGGGATGATGTATGGTTCCAAGATGATCCCTATTGGTTGTACAAGGAAATATACGAATGCAGCCGGAAACTCCTTAAAGTAGAAGTGAGGGAAAGGATGTGGCTTGCGTGCAATGGCATGTGCAGCTGATAAAAATCATTTCAAAGATGAAATGGGCAGAGTCAGTATATCATCGCAGTGGATTCTGAGAAGATTAATTCTCCTTACTGAATTCATGCATTACACCGCTAATAAAAAAGCAACCAAAAAGTCCGCAGATCCTTTGAACCTTCAATCCACCACCAAGCTTTTTGGCCAGAGCGCTTGCAGGGACACCACCGCACATCAAGAAGTCTCTTCTAAAGAATTGATGCCATGCCTTTCCCCAGAACCAGCTCAGGGAAGTGGACGTGTGAGGAGAGTTAAAGGCGTGTTGAAAACGGCTCGGATCGCACAAGTCCAAGATCAATTTAGGTATTTGCACAAAGCCTCCAATCCAATGAACTAGGTGGCAGATCAAGCCGTACCGGCAGAATAGGGCCTCTACACCGCATATCAAGAGAAATCCAAAAGACAGTGTTGATAAACCTTCAGCCAGTAATGATCGCAAAGGAAAGTCTGGTAAGCCAATGATAGCCAAAACTTGATTGGGAGAGCCTTTGTCTCGTGCCGTCATTATAAATGCGATTGAAATGGCTCGCACGCAGTTGTCAACAATCAACCTTTGAATCAAGTCAAACACGGTTGGAACCTTGTGCTGAAGTTTTATTCCCCAACCATACTGGTAGCCTCGGTAGCTTTGGATTTAGGAAATGACCGCGACGAAAAAGTTAACAAATATGCAATGTAGCAAGAAGTAAAAACGATTTCGAAAAACTCACGAAAAAAATTGTCGCGTGGTCCATGAAGCGATTTCAGTCCAACTGTTCGCTTCCGTAGACGCGCCTGGTGCTGATGGTGTAGGCGTCGGTGAGGAGTCCGAAGTAGGTTTATTCCAATATTTTCCAGCCCAGTATCCGTTGGTGATACCCCACTCGAGAGATTTCGTAGCAAGATGGAAGCCCCAAACAGCCAATGCTAAATTCGACACTCCGCTCTTCGTCAAAGGTAAAAAACAGTAATCGATAGGTATCGTGATCAAGATGCACACGTTCAAGGGAGTGAGTAATAACCTGATCCAGCGTGATATCGAAGATTTACAAAAATGCGGGTGTAACAGAGAACATTGAATCCATAGTGGGATTAATCGAACTACGATGCCATAGAAAGAGGGCGCTTGACATGATATCACTTCTTCTGGCTGCCAAAATGTCTTCAGCAACGAGTCAAGTAACATTCTTTGAAGTGTAAGTTTGAATGTACGATGTGGACAGATGCGGAAGCGTTACTCGGAGTTTTCAAGCTTGCGTTGAAAGTGCCAGGGCAAATCAGACTTGAGGGACGTTCGAAAATAGGTGAAAGTCTGTAGAGCTCGTGAGGGAAAAGAACGGCCAGAGGTGCGACGCTCGAACGGATAACGGTAGTCGTTGCAATCCCTCGTAAAGAACACCATTTAAATATGTGATCTCTTTCGGTGTCTCTTTCTCACCTCGTTCATGAATCTGTCAAAGTCCACCTGCCGCCGAGTCCCGGTGTTCTTACTTCCGCTGTGTTGAGGCTGTGTTTACACACATGATCATTGATCACATCCCCGCAATCAACCACTCTAGCAAGTTTCTTTATTCTCATGCGAGGTGTTAGAAATATGTATCACATCGCACAATGCGCCTCAAGATTGGTAAAGCGTAAATTTTGAAGAAATGTGCGACAAACTCCTTGATATTGAATCACTGGGATGTGTTTTGCTCCGCCTGAAGCAGATCAAATCAGTTTAATGAGATACTTGCATATATCTGACTCTGGGTACAAGATAAATACTAGCTGTGAATTGCTATGCTATTGTGTAGTATTCAAAACATCAAACAAATCGAGGAAACATATACACCGCAAGACAGCCTTCTTTACTCAGATTTACCAACCAAGGCTCGGTCCAATCTACGGGGAATTTGTTCCAACAATCACGAAATACTTTTTGGAGAAGGTATCACTTAATCAATACTAATTATTCGACAAGAACACAGCATAGTAAAGGAAAGCAAATCTGAGTCTGACCATCAAACGCTTCAAAATACTCCACAACCTAAGTAAAGTCGCAATAAATTATCTATAGATCACACGGGAACGGGCCGGGCATGCTGTGTGATCTCAAACTCGGTGCTCCAGATGCCGAACGCGCTCTTTCTGTTACACCTAAGCTTGTCAAGAATGCGCCACATGTCGACATACTCATTGATGATACAAAACTGGTGGGTCATATGAGGTTTGATCACAATCAAACATCAGGAATTCCTGATCCTGCGAGTCGCGAGACGCGCCAGGTAATCCGCAGATTCACTACACTTCAGCACAAAATACGGAGTTCCAAATGACGAAGGTGAGACGGAAGAGTGTTCTAGGCTTTTAGGGCTTCAGTGAAGCTTACAACAGATTCCTCAAAATAGGAACACGGAGTTCGAAAGATTTAGGCTCCAGTTTGGGTGTTTGAGCAAATCAAATTTTCGGTTGTGCAGGATTCTTTCAAGTTCTACAGAAGAATGTATCACTTAGCTTGACTAAGCGGGCTTTGTCACTCTACAATCATCTCATCACCCGAGAATCGGATAGATGAAGTCAGAATCCTCGATGCTTTGTGTAGAGCTGAGCTTAACAAACCGCGTCCGCACCCTCGAAAAAGGCTGCGGCCGCGCAATGTAGACCCATCCTTTGAAAGGTTTGCTATTTAACAAGGCCTATCTTATATTTATATAGGGAATTATAAGATTTCCTCTAATCCCGCTTTCTAAAGCAAATATACCTCTGGCTCGGGACAGGTCTGTTTTTGCATGTCGCCGAGGGCAGCTCATAAACTTCTACTCCGAGTCCCCAAGAAATCTTCTCCTATAATTCGATGATGACAGAGCTTAAAGGGGTGGAAGAGTAACTACTCAAACGAAAAACTCCCATTTCATTTCCCTCAGATTTCCTGTTTAGATCCGTTCATGCTGAGAGGAAATAAGTTGAAGAAATGGAAGGTGTTTCCCCGGCCCATTCAATGTCTAAGCAGATCTTCCTTTATCAAAAGGAGTCTTTTGTGAGGGATGTACGATGTATGCCGCGTTCGCTTGTAAATTCTCCAGAACTCGAATTTTCCAAACCTGAATCAAATCATCAATAGTAGGTTAAATGGCCTTTCAAAGAGAAGTCTTCCTCTTCTCCCTCAACTTCAAGTGAAGTGCCAGTGCCAGTGCCACTCGAATAATTATTGAACTCGGTACCGGCTCTGATTCGATTCGGGTATTACTATCAGTCCAGTTACTTTGAAGCTGCTCTTGATTGTTTGAGTGGTTCATTTTCATTCATTCATTCTGTCGATTTCGATATCTCGACATTCTCAATGGATTATCATCGTCAACCCGTCTCACCTTATCAAAGTAGGAGAAGAATTCCAATCTCAAGCTTTGCTGCTTCGACTCCCAATCTATCTCATTTTCCATCTATCAATTCAATTCAAACTACTCAATCTAAACCTTCACTCTTAGCTTTATCTAAATTAAATCCTTTGATTCCTATTGGTAATCATCCTCCTACTACAACTAAATCTACTTTGGTCGATGTGGTGGTCGAAGGTATGGGCGGTGGTACCGATCCTGGTGAAGGATGGCAGGTTCCTCCTGGTGAGTTTGTTTAGTTGAATGCTTGAAACGCTTGACCTAATCTTGGACGCATACACTCACCTTTCTTTTTCTTCCTTCTCATTACACTTCAGAACTCGTCACCTTTTTGCGTTCATTAGGTGATCGTCTCGATCCATTCGTACCCACTCAACAACCAGGTTCATCAAGCACACCATTTCCTCACACCAAATCTCTTACAGCTGCTCTTAATCATGTTCGTATCCTTCAAAACCTTCTAGATAGTTCACTTTCAAGACGTTGATTTTTGATCATCCTATCATCTTCAGGCAACCTCGCGTCCCGAGACTGACCACAAGGCTATCCTAGCCCTCTTTACCGAATTAGTGATCACCGAACGAACATATCTCAGACGAATCACTGCTCTCAATCAGTCATATGGAGTTCCTCTACGTCAATTTTCAAGTGCAAAGCACACCAAGATCATCGAAAAATATGAAGCAACAACCATGTTTGGAAAAATCGAATCCTTAGTGAAAGCCAGTACCAACTTACTCGCTGTACTGGAACGATCTCTTGAAATCCTACAAAAAGCTGATCCTGCAACTGCTCAGCACAGCTGGTCAGAAGAGATAGCGTCCGAATTACTTCATATTCAACGTCCTTATCGTGACTATCTAGGTAGTTATGATACAATCAAAGAAACCGAACAGAAGCTCAAAAGAACTGATGGATTCCGTCAATTCTGTGAGAGGACAAAGGAAGCCATGTACGATGAAGGAATGGGTCGAGTAGGCCTTCGAGAACTTTTGATGGAACCAGTTCAAAGAGTCACGAGATACATCTTGATATTCGAGCGTATGTGATTTACTTTATCACAATCATCCTTGAAGCGCTCAAAAAGAATTTCAAATACCAGTTTAGTGTTGGATGATCTCTTACCCTTGGATACTTCCATTTTTGTTTCAAATCTAAACAGAGATATTGAAGAAAATGTCATCAGGTGATCCATCCCGATCAGGTCTTTTGGATTCCATCACAACTTGTAATCGCCTTGCGATCTGTGAGCTGGATGATCACCTTATCAAGGCAGCCACGATGTGGGGTCTCTCTCGCGCAATCGATCATTTCCCTGCAATCCTTGTCAAACCTGGTCGACACTTTATTGATTCCATCGACGTTCTCGATGTCTTTGCCGATGCTACGACTTCTACCGTCCTACATTGCACTCTCTTCCTATTCAATGATACCATCGTGATTGCGAAGAAACCACATAACAGTCTCAGTGGTCGGATTCTAGCCGGCTTAGATGACTTGGATCGGTTAACAGTAGCCATGAAGAAATCAAAGGCGCCTTCATCTTTGAATTCAGTGGTAAGCGGTGGTACTGATTTCCTTGCCAAATCATTGGGTGGCTCTAATCATCATGGTACCCCCAGCAAGCTCAGAAAGGGTAGCATGCGGTTCAAGGGTTTGATCGATGTGCATGATGTGATCGCATCAAATGGGATCGGTGGTGGTGGACCAGGTGGGGAGGTTGGGTTTGATCTTTTCCTCACGCGCCCGCCGCAAGATGTCTCAGATCGATGGTCCGATCGTCCTTTGCGACACTATCTCGTCTGCGCGCCCTCCTCACCTGCTCATGAAAAGAGTCATTCACTCTCTTTTCACCCACCTTCATCCCATGTACTTGGTGCATCTCATCATCATAGTCATAGTCTATCATCCAGGACTCATCACACCTCTCAGCTCGCATGTCTCGCCGAACGAGACCGATTTTTGGGCAACTTACGCAAAGCCCAAGCATTGGTAAAGGCAGTCGAAGATAGATCAACAGTCATGCGTACTAAATTCTTATCTGAACCTGAAGGACATGGGACAATTGAAAATTATTGGAATCTTTATGACAAGCGGACATACATGTCAGAGCAACGAAAAGTCAGTCGACCTATAACTCTCTTCATTTATGTTCTTTTCCACTGACTCCATCGTCGTTTGTTTTTCCATAGCATCGAGTTGTGCTTCAATTGGTCGGAACTGATTCAGTTGATCCACTTCCATTTAATCCCGAGCCTGATCTGGCTCTTCCACCTATGGTCATCATTCGAGCGAGCTTCAATGACCCGGATGATCCAGATTGTGTTGTAAGCCTAAGAACAAAACCAGGTTACGAGTTTGAGGTGTCCGATGCCACCAACGACCAAGAAAGCGTCGTCCTCAAAACAGAGGCATTGAGCAGTCTTGTCATTCGAATCAGTTAAATCCCATTTTCTCTTCATTCTCTCCGGATTTAGCTCTTTCCCTTCTGCCCTATAGCTGTGAAACTTATCTTGTCTTATCTCTTGGTAGTCGAACTTTACAAAATGGCCGATATTCCCAGTCGTCCCTATTCATCCTCTACAAATCGTCCAGCTTCGGTTTCATCACCTTCTCGAGGTTTCCGATCCCGAGCAGCCAGTAGTAGCACGGCAACAAGTGTCAATAGCAATACCGGAGCGCAACGCTTGTTCGGAAATCCGAATGCCCCGCTCACTCGCACAAGATCAGTGACCACCCGACCTACATCATCCAAAGTACCTGCTGTACCTACAATACCTGATTTTCCTAACGCAGCCGTCAAGTCACCGGGGGGACCGGTTTGGTTTCTACATAACAAAGGAGAAATGGACGTGATGCCAGAGGATGATCAAGAATATACGATTGTAGGAGAGAAAATGAAAAAGAGTGACTCAAATCCATCATTGTATGAAGAACAAGGAGAAGGAAGCGACTTCCAGGGAGATCCTCCCAGCCCCTCTCGAAGTACGATCAAAGGAAAACAGAGAAGTCTTGCGTTGAGAGACGAAACAGAAAGAAGGTGTGGAGTAGTGGAAGAAGATGAAGAAGGAGAAGAGGAAGAGGAAGAGGAAGAAGGAAACGGATCAGATGATGGATCGAGTGTTAGTGGACTAAGTTCTTCTTGTGGAGGAAGAGAAGATGACGAAGATGAAGATGAAGAGATTGAGACCCCTAGGAAGTTACGTGGTCCTAGACAAATAGTCTCACGGGTACAATCAAGAAATGTATCGGCATCGAGTATTGGGAAGAGAACTAGATCAATGGATGATATTTCTTCTTTGAATGTTTATCAAGGTGAAGATGTTGGAGAAGAAGAAGTGACACAAACAATTAAAAGAGTAGCAGGTATGGAGAGGAAGAGAGAAGAAGAACTACCGGGCATTTCACCCATCTTATCGATCCGGAATCACTTAAAGAAGGTTGAACAGAGAAGTCCTAGTGCTGAGCGTAGGAGAGAAGAAAGGAAAGTACTTGTGAGAAGGAGGAGGAATAAAGAGAATGAGAAGATGGATATTGAAGATTTGAAAGAAGTCATATTGGAAGATGTAGATGGGACCGAAGATCTGGTGTGTTAGATTCTCTACATGATGGTTTTTGTACGTTGTACTAATGATCTTCATTTTCCGGTGTGGGGTATAATATTGTTCAGTTCAGGAACATGCATGGTAAAATCAAAGAAATGAAAGGTTATCTGTCACGATTGAAGAGTCTTAATATGAATATCAATGAGAGTAATACGAGTACAATACCACGCTCACCACGAAAAGCACAAGTTCAGTTTGACTTTTTTTTGATTGACCATGTAAGATCTCTTCACTAATCTTAGGTTTATCTTTGTAATAGTTGATGGCATTAGTATCACAACCGATGGCTACTAAAGAAGATTGTATGAGTGGAATTAAAAAAGGTTTAGATGGAATGGAAGATTCGTTAAAGATTGGAACCAATCAGATAGAAGAAATGAGAGGATTAATACAGGAATATCAAGAAATCTTTCAATCAGTTTGTTGCTCACTTTTCTTTCATCCTCCAAAGAATCTGGTCAAGGATTGTTCTAATGTTTTCTTCCCTTTTTTCAAATAGTCACAAATCGAATTGACCAAAACTAAAAATGAATTGATTCAATCTGAAACTTCATCTAAGTTAATTCAATCATTACATAATTCTTTGGAAGTTGAAAATTGTCATTTATATGAAGCCTTTAATGAAGAATTAGATAAAATGTATAATGATATTCAATTACCTGTTGGTCAAGCTTTTGAAGCGATTGTAGAAGATTTGAAAAAAATGGCAGAAGAAAAAGGTAGATTAGTCACTCAATTAGGGTCAGTCTTTTTTTTTCTTGGTTTTGGTTGGGTTGGATTGATTTTTTGTGTGTTTCTATGGAAACGTTTGATTGATTTATTTTTTCTTTTCTTTCTTTAGGTCTACTAAACGGAAATTAGAAATGGAATCTGCAAGAGCTAATTGTTATGAAGAAATGTTAAAATCAGCTGGATTATTAAATTCGACAAATGGAAATGGAAGCTAATCAATCAATCAATCAATCTTTGTTTATTCTTTTATTATTTTCATCTCTTTTTTTCTTTGGGTTTTGATTGAAAGAATTAAGTTGACAGAATTACAAAAAAAATGACGCCTTCTGTATGGATTTTTTTATATGATGCTTGATGTGTTTGTCTTGAGATTTTGTACTTCATTGTATTTTTTCTACTTATAGGTTTTAAGGATTGTGTAAGAATACAGTTATCATTTCAAACACGACAACCAACTCGGTACAGTTCAATCAACACGGTACAATTCAACCAATACAATACATGACCTGAAACCAAACCTAACTTTAATTATCATCATAGTATCACATATAAATAGAAACTAACGCCACCAACCGCGCCACGTTTTCCTCATCAGTTCACTGAGGAAAACTGGCGTGTGAGTCTTTCTCTTCTCACATCATACTCAAATCCGAATAACTGTTGTTGACTTCATTTCTACTATAACCATGTTGTCTAGACTTCCTGTTCTTGTTTCTTTCCACCTATTTAGGTGTGTTCTTGTTATAGTCTTTGGTGTTCAGAGCCATAAAAGACTTACACCTGATTTCTGGTGTTATAAGGTGTGTTCTTGTTATAGTCTTTGGTGTTCAGAGCCATAAAAGACTTACACCCGATTTCTGGTGTTATAAGACTTCCTTTATAAGGAGTCTCGAGTTTATATAGATTCTCTCATGGTAGCGAGAGAATAACTCGATTCATAACCCTCTTATATGTCCTCACCAGTCGACGCACCTTCACCTACAAACTCTTCTGCCGATCCCACCGACGATCTTCTAACTGATCTTGATAATCGAGAAAATTCCCCATCGAGCTCTTCTGAAAAGTCTTTCAATTCGAATCACACTGTTCAAAACAAACCACCTGCCATCATGACTACTCCATCTAATCAAACCATACCCACTACTCAAAAAGAATTCGCAATCGCCCTAAATTTCAACTTAAGTAAAATATCAGCCACTGTTATTCTTGGAAAGAATAACTACACTCATTGGGCCATTGGAATCAAACGATCTCTGAGGCATCTATGCCTTGATCAATATCTTACCTCAGCCAATCAACCCGACGACATAACTGTTGAAGAACATCTCGCTAACAAGGAATGTCTTACGAATTTCTTGATCAATCGGATGGACCCCTCTACTTCAGCCTTTGTTGAATCCAAACTTCAAATTAAAGTTGATGGGGAAGTGGATATTGAATATGAACCGTCAAAATTATGGAAGATTGTTAGAGAGAATAAAGCTCCAGTATCAGAAGCTGCCCGATTTCAACTTGACAATGAATTAGATGAATTCCGCCAAGATAATCGCACAACTTTAGAAGCTCACTTAGCGAAATTTAGAGAATTGAAAGATGAATTAATGTTAGCAGGAGGAGATCTTAATGATGGGCAACTGGCAAGAAGACTTATTAAATCTCTTCATCATAACAATCAATTCATCTTATCTAACGTCTTTGATATGGTGAACCCTTTAACATATGATGGAGTTGAACAATATATACTGAAGAAAGAGAAAGAGATTCGAAACTTACCGCAATTTTCGAGCTTATACAAGAATCAATCATTTATACCAGGAGCTCATTCAGTCAATCGCAACAACAACAATCGTGTCACTCAATCTACTCGACCTAAATGTACAGCTGATCGGTGTGTATGTAGATATGGCAAAGACAACTGTTTTGAAAATCCCAAGAATCATGAGAAGAAGATCAGATGGCAACAAGAGTTAATCAAGAAAGGCAGATGGAGAGGTCAAGTTCCAAACCACTTACGATCGAATAGCAAGTCAAAGACATTTCAACATCGAAACTCATCGAATGTCGAACAAGAAACTGATAACGATCATGAGCTTGATGAATTGACCGACGCCATGAACTCGATGAACGTCTTGACTGATGATAGCCAACCAACTGTATTTCATATCGACTACTTCTGCAGCAACAAAGCCGTACAAGCCAAAGTTCCTAGCAATTCTTTCGGACTAGCTGACACGGGATCGTCACATCACATGTTTAATAACTTGAAACATTTTGATCGAAACTCCTTAACTCCAAATCCCGATCCCAGCAAAAGGCTCAATTTAGCTGGTGGTAATGATACACTTGAAATTCAAAAGATCGGAACTGCGTACTTATTGGATGTTGACGGAAACGTAATGAAATTTGAAAACTCACTATACGTTCCTCATCTCAACAAGAACTTGATTGCTGCTGGAGCTCTTATCAAGAAAGGAGTTGTCCCTTCCATCGATCCAATTAAATCTCATATCTTCAGTTTGATTCTCGGCAAGAAGACACTCTTCCGGGGATTCTTTTCAGGCAACCTCATGATAGTCAAGCTGATCGAATGCCCTGTACGTCAAATTCCCTCTCAGCAATCATCTTCAATCTCAACCATTCAATCTGACACTTTACTCAATCTTCACAATCGGTTAGGTCACCCGAATTTCGCCTACCTCCGAAAAATGATTAAGGATAAGATGATCGAAGGGGTTTCTGAGAACTTTGATTTTTCCAAACCTGTTGAATGTATTGCTTGTATCAAGTCAAAGAGTGAACGACCCCCTTTCTCCAATACTCGACCTCGTGCTGAAAATAAATTAGACAATGTTCATGTAGACTTAAGTGGAATTGTCAGAGGATATGTAAACAGTGGTTTCTTATACTATATTCTTTTTACCGACGATTTAACTGGGATGCGTTTTGTGTACTTCCTGAAATCAAAAGACAAGACATCAGTTTTCAACGCACTATGTGCATTCATTTCATTTGCCGAGCGCCAAAGCGAACGAAAAGTAAAATGTTTCACCTTAGATCAGGGTTCTGAATTTTTTAATTCTCTTTTCGTACCTTACTGTAAAGAACAAGGCATCTGGCTACATGAAACCGCTGCTTACACACCCGAAGAAAACGGTGTTGCTGAACGTTCGAACAAAACTATTACTTACAAAGCAAGGGCACTACTTCAACATTCTAACGTCCCACCCAGCTTTTGCTTCGAAGCTGTTAACACAACCGTTTACCTTGATAATCGCACTGTTTCTGTGGCATACAACAAAGGACTAATGACGCCTTTTGAAGGATGGTATGGAAGAAAACCCTCTGTCTCTCATATCCGAACGTTTGGTTGTGGGGTAGAATACATCGTCAGGAAGAGTCAACGAGATGGCAAATTTCACGCTGTCACTCGAACTGCCGTACTACTTGGATTTGCAACAGACAACTTTAACTACCGCCTATACGATCTCGAATCAAAGAAGATTATTACCTCCCACGATGTCAAATTCCGTGAAGATTTTTTCCCTTTTAGAAAATCAATCAAATTTCAGTATGATCACTTATTCTCTAAGAAAGAATTAAATGAACTTGAAGAGTCAAATCCAGGGTTAGAACCCGTAATAAACCTTGAAGACGACGACTATCCTTTCCTTCATAATCCTCGGCCTGACATAAATCCAGTCATCAATTTGGAGTCTGAACCTCCAAAAGATGTTGCTGATATTGTCCCAGTGCCTCACTCTATCCCATCTGAAACACCCGTGGAGTCTGAACCTCCTTCGGAGAATGTAAAAGATGCGGAACAACCTACCAACAACGAACCGACTATCCGAAAATCTACAAGGGATAGAAAAGCACCCGATCGGTACACACCATCTTCGAATAACACCTTCTGGGCGGACATCAACACTTTTATTGCTAGCGATGATGTTGACGCATATGCTTTTGCAACTACACCAACTGTCCGATTAGTCGACGAGCCAAGAACTTACAAACAAGCAATGAAATCAGCTCAAAAAGACGAATGGCTAGCTGCCATGAACAAAGAACTAGCATCAATTGACAAAAGGAAGGTATGGACTATTGTCCGTCGCCCAAAGAATCGGACTGTTGTAGGAGGCCGATGGGTTTTTAAGGTTAAACCAAACCTTGATGGGTCTATTGCCAAATACAAGGCCAGGTATGTTGCGAAGGGTTTCTCACAAGTGCCTGGTGTAGATTACCATGAAACCTATTCACCCACCGGAAAACCAGCATCTCTACGACTTCTTATTGCCACCGCTGCATTGAATGGATGGCCTGTCGAATCGATGGACGCCATTTGCGCGTTTCTCAACAATCGGTTAGATTATGAAATTTATATGGAACTTCCAGACAACCTGAAAGAGATATACGGTGATGACATGGTCGCATGCCTCCTAAGCACCATCTATGGACTGAAGCAGTCGGCTAAATACTGGAGCAACGATGTGACTGATTACCTCTTATCTATTGGTTTTAGACAATCGGAGGCAGACGCTTGTTTATTTATACGTATCACTCAAGATGGAACTAAATTTTCGGCCATGTACATTCACGTAGATGATATGGCAATCACCGGTAATGAAATCGCCCACATCAAGAAGCTGATCGCAAGTCGTTGGGACATGGAGGACCTTGGCATCTCTCATTGTATTGTTGGTATTCAAATTTCAAGGACATCAGACTTCTCTTACGCCATAGGTCAGCCTGCAATGATCGAAAGTGTACTCGAACGCTTCGGAATGACTCACTGTAAACCGGCCAGTACTCCCCTTGTCGCCGACCTTAAGCTCACACGCGCCACCGATTCAGAAATGACCGAATTCGCAACTCAAAACTTACCTTATCGAAACGGAGTTGGTTCGTTAATGTATTTATCTCAATGCACCCGCCCCGACTTAGCATATGCTGTTGGTGTATTATCACAACACCTTGATTGACCATCTCGGGCGCATTGGAATGCTTTTGTACATGTCCTTCGTTATTTACGTGGAACTACTCATTTATTCATTGAGTACAATGCAGGAGATGGAGGACTATCAGGCAATCAATCTTGGAATTGCCCGTATGGATTTTCTGATGCTGACTGGGCTGGCAACAAAGATAACCGACGATCAACAACGGGTTACATTTTCAAATTCCTGGGAGGCGCCGTCAGCTGGAAAAGCCGCCTCCAGCCAACTGTTGCTTTGTCGAGTACCGAGGCAGAGTATCGTGCGACTACGGAAGCTGGACAAGAAGCAACTTGGATTCAAACACTTATGACATCTTTAGGGTACACAATCAAGGAGCCGACTCAACTTCACTGTGATAACTTAGGTGCTATACATCTTACATCAAAGACAATCTTTCACGCTCGAACAACAGATTACCCTAGTTTTACCACTAT
>NW_006768848.1:295735-300223 GCF_000204055.1 Melampsora larici-populina 98AG31 | reverse complement strand
AGGAACGGGAATTGAATTCTAACCAACTTCAGCTCAGCAAAACATTCACCCAAACACAATTCAACGAGAGAACCTCAAGAGAAAACCATTGAGTCAATCAAAGAGAACAAGAAGCTAAAGTTCACATGAATCATACCAATCACAATCAAGATCAAAGAAGATTATTACAACAAGAACAAGAACAAGAACCATTAAAGAAGAAACTAAGTAAACTGATACCTAATCAAATCAAAAACCAATTCAAATCAAACCATCAACCTTTATTACCAGATCCAAACCATCCAACTAGATTCAAACCATCCAATAACCAAAGATTATCAAAACTCATTATCATCATCATCAGTAGTATTTTGATTATCTATAATTTGATCAGTTGGACATTAGATCAACCTAATCATTTACAATTAGATCCAATCATAGATCCTATCACATTTCAAATCAAACCAATCGGTGATCCATATCAAAAAACCAAAAACATTCAAACCAAGACTAAATCAAGTGTTTCGATCGAATTACAAAACCAAGAAAGATTATCAAATTATAATTTAAGAATCTTACATGCTATTCATCGAAATATCACCAAAGCATCTAAAGAATTAAAGAATAAGAGTATACCTATTCATTATGATCCATTAGAAGAAACTCATGCAGATCAACTTGATCCTTCATTGACGAAAAACCATCCATCAAATCTATCGGAGTATCTGTGGTATAAAGGAGATCAAGGATTGAGATCGAACAGACCGGTTTCTAGGTTTAAATGTGATGCGAAGTTACAAAAAGATTGTAGTTTATTGTTTATTGGAATCTTTACAACACCAGATCGATACTCCAAACGAAACCTAATCAGAACATTACTCAAAGCTGACTTACCACCTTCTTCTTCTTCTTCTTCCAATCATCAAGCACCGATCATCGATTTAGTTTTCATTTCAGGTAAACCTAAGAATGAGTATTGGAATTATTTAATTGAAGAAGAAAACAAACGGTATGGAAATGATGTGATCGTTCTTGAGAATCTTGAAAAGGATAATATCGATTTGGGAAAGACGTATGAGTTTTTTCGTTGGGTTTCAATGGGTGCTAATGGTCGTTGGAAAATGGATAGAGTATTGGATCGTGAGATCGGACTAGAGAATCGAGATCCTAGGATTAAAGAGATTGGTAGACCTCAGTTCGTGATGAAATCGGATGATGATGTAAGGTTTCTTTCTCACTCTCACAAAATTCATGCCTATTTACTAAACCTTTTCATTTCTCAACTTATTCGTGTTTTTTTCTTCTTTTTTTTGAGCGGTTAGACTTTTTTAGTCATTCCTAATTTGATTAAAGAGTTTCAAAACTTGGATTGTGGTTCGAATATATATTGGGGTACTAGTCAAGGATCGAATCCATTATTTCCAGCATACTTTAGAGGTTTAGCTTATGCCCTAAGTTGGCCACTAGTAAGTTTCATTTTATCTCACCACAACCCAACCCTGAAAAACTGATGGATGATGGATGTTCTTTGGGGGGGGTTTAAGGTGGAATGGATTGGTACATCTAATATGTCATATGAATCTCAAGTTGGAATTGAAGATGCAAGAGTAGGAGCTTGGTTAAGTGATCTAGATGATCGAGTGGATCGGTTGATGAGAATCGATTTGGGTTGGAGAATGGGAGATTGGAATCAACTTGAAATCGATTCAGATACAGTAGCTTTACATTGGCTTAAATCAATTGAATGGTAAGAATGTCTTATAAATGATTTCTAAATTTTAAAGTTGTGAAGGTTCTTTTTTTGAGGAGAAATTGATGAGATTTGTTTTTTTTGTGGGGGGTTAGGTTTCCGATGGTTAAGTTTAGAGTTTTGGAGGCTTGGAGAAGATCGGGATTGGTTTATCGTTGGGATTGGTATTTTAAATTACCTTAGAAATAAGATTATCAAACATTGATGAATTGGATTTGATTAGATCTTGGAATTTTGGAATTTGATATGTATTTTTATTGGTTTTGGGGTTTTGTAAGATGTGATTAAGAATTGATCAAGAAGAAAAAAGTTTTGGATTTGATGGATTTGATACATATATGATTTTTGGAATTGGAATTGGAATTGTAAACATCAAAATAAATCAAAGATTAGTTCACTTGAGGAATTTTTGACCAGAAATCACATTCTGTAAATTTTTTAATGCATAAATGAAACATGTACCACCAAATAGACACTTTAAATTTTGTAGAATGTGATTTCTCACCGGAAATTGGTTAAGTGAATGGGCCCTAACTTAGGCATAGAAATTTTTAGAATTTTGAAATCAAGTTGAATTGGTTTAGATGGGTGTGGTTTTGAGGAAGAGACCTGAAAGGGGAAAATGGAAGGTATTGAGTTGATCAAGATCATCAAGATGATGATCATTCCCAAGATTTTGATCACTGCCCTTACTTTCATTGCTTGCCTTGAAGAAAATTCAACAACAAAAAAACAATCTTGAGTGATCTATACCCTACCATTGTCTTTTATCTTGTATACCTTCTAATCTTATTTTTTGAATTCCAATATCCCTTTGAGATATGGATGAATCATTCTGGCAGAATCCTTCCAAAAAGGAAAAGGAAACCTATCATGCACAATATTTCACTAGTACATAGCAGAATGTTTCAAGATACACATAGAAAATCAACCATTTGTTCAAGTGTGGTGCATGGATTGGTTACAATACAACTTGATATTTAAACATGTCTAGAGCCTTTGAGCTCAGTAGCATCCAAAGTAGGCCCAGTCTTGGGTCATTAAGATCTTGAATTGATCAGTCTTCTCTTATAACATGGGACCTATATCTTTCTACCTGTTTTGTGTTGTAAAAACCCCATGGGTGAAAAATTTCATAAGCTGGGGGGTTCATATATAATTTCCCAACTTTTTTCCATTTTTTCTCTCAGGTGGAAACCACAAGGTGAACAAAATAGGGTGAAGAATTTTATACTGAGCCCAGTGATATCTAATCTTCAACCCAGATTCTTTCCACCAGGTAATGAGTGTAAAAAACATGTGTGTGAAATCCCAGATGAGCCAGCTCAAATTGAATTCTACACCCATTTGATTGCACCATTGCCGCACTAGAAAATCACACTTCCTTTTTACATCCGACCATACTGAGAAAGGTATAGTGTGATTTTGGACTTTCTTACTTGAGATAAATCCAATGTCTTGTCAAAGACTCACTACACCAAATGACATCTTTACCCAGGGGTATAGAAAAGTAGTGCGGGCATAGAAAACTATGGGTGAAGTACTTTTCTATACCCATAGAGATAGTGTCCTCTCTGCCTAGACATACCATTCTGCTCTATACCCACAGATGAAAATATCCACATGACCACAGGGACTGTATATAAATTTAGACTCAAAGCCCTTCTTGAGCCTTGTCCAATGGGAAAGCATGGTCCATCAGTCATATTGTACACCCACTTCGGCAACCGGTGTGTGACCTATGCGACCGACTGTGCACCACCAAAAAAGCACAGTGATTTTTGGTCGCATATGTCACCCAAAAATCTCGTTCGGTAAACAAAAATGCAACAAAAGAGATACATGGATTTCTGCACATATGTGCAAAGATTGTGCGTATTCTTGAAAACAACTAAAAGTCAAATATTTTCAAATTAATGCAACTGCGACTTTTCATCGTTCTCTCTTCTCAAGCCATCACCACCTGTTATTTCGGACCTCACCATTTTTTTCTTTGTTTTCTACAAGTCCTTTTCTCTTCAATTGCAAACCATTCAAATCATCACCACCTCAACCTTTTTCTCTACTTAAACTTTTCAATCTCAAATCCATTCGATCTCATCATGGTGTTGATTCAGACTCGAATCCGACTTCCTCAAAAGACATCATTTCCACCAATTCAACTTTGCTGCCAACAGTGAAGATCTTGGTCATTGACCATGTTATCATCAATCAAATTGCTTAAAAAATAATTGCAGAAGTTGAACGGGTAGATGATATTGAGAGCGATGAGAGCAATTAAGTTTTTTTTTGGTTTTTGAACTCAATCAACAAATGACCTTGTTTACCAAATGGTAAAAGACACCATTGTGATTCATTATCACCATGGTGATTTCACTTTTTACTTGGTTAAAGAACCTTTCTAACAAGCACACTGTTGTGTGGTTTTACATATATATACACGGTGAGAAATTTTCTCACCGTGATGTAAAAGTTGCATTAAATTATTAATGCAACTTTTTTTGCCAAAGTGGGTGGTACATATGTAAAAAGTGTCTGTCAACCTGTGTAGATTGTGCATACATACTCACATACATTGCTGAACATGGTTGAGGATCTCTTTTATCACCATAGAATTGTATTTTAGGATAAAAATATCAAAAAACAGAAAATTGAGATTCTGTGCACTGTAGCACTGCCTTTGGGTCCCAATACATACAGCTGAGTCAGGGCAAAGATGATACTCAATTTCTCAATCTGAAATATCTTACATAGGTTTA